>NW_025799731.1:0-1039 GCF_021613505.1 Equus quagga
AATGGAACAGAATCAAGAGCCCAGAAATAAACCCACACATCTACGGATAGCTAATTTTCGACAAGGGAGCCAGGAGCATACAATGGAGAAAGGAGAGTCTCTTCAGTAAATGGTGTTGGGAAAACCGGACAGTCACATGTAGAAGAATGAAAGTAGACCATTATCTTACACCGTGCATGAAAATCAACTCAAAATGGATTAAAGACTTGAATGTAAGACCTGAAACTGTTTGTTTGTTGTAGCTTTTATCTTCTACTTATGAGTGAGATCATACGGTGTTGGACTTTCTCCCTCTGACTTATTTCATTTACCATAATACCCTCAAGGTCCATCCATGTTGTCACAAATGGCTGGATTTCGTCATTTCTTATGACTGAGTAGTATTCCATTCTGTATACCACGTCGTCTTTATCCATTTGTCTCTTGATGGGCACCTAGGTTGCCTCCAAGTCTTGGCCTTTGTGAATAATGCTGCAGTGAACATAGGGGTGCATATATCTTTATGCGTTTGTGTTTTCAAGTTCTTTGGATAAATACCCAGCAGAGGAATAGCTGAATCATCTGGTAGATATATTCTTAATTTTCTGAGCAAACTCCATACTGCTTTCCATAGTGGCTGCACCAGTTTGCACTCCCACCAGCAGTGCTCGTGGGTTCCCTTCTCCCCGCATCCTCTCCAACACTTGTTGTTTCCTGTCTTGTTAATTATAGCCATTCTGACTGGAGTGAGGTGATACCTCATTATAGTTTTGATTTGCATTTCCCTGATAGTCAAAAACCCTGCTGCCTATGTTTTCTTCTAGAAGTTTCACAGTTTGAGGTCTTACATTCAAGTCTTTAATCCATTTTGAGTTGATTTTTGTGCAGGGTGTAAGATAATGGTCTACTTTCATCCTTCTACATGTGACTGTCCAGTTTTCCCAACACCATTTATTGAAGAGACTCTTCTTTCTCCATTGTATGCTCCTGGCTCCCTTGTCGAAAATTAGCTGTCCGTAGATGTGTGGGTTTATTTCTGGGCTCTTGATTCTGTTCCATT
>NW_025799732.1:0-1039 GCF_021613505.1 Equus quagga
AATGGAACAGAATCAAGAGCCCAGAAATAAACCCACACATCTACGGACAGCTAATTTTCGACAAGGGAGCCAGGAGCATACAATGGAGAAAGAAGAGTCTCTTCAATAAATGGTGTTGGGAAAACTGGACAGTCACATGTAGAAGGATGAAAGTAGACCATTATCTTACACCCTGCACAAAAATCAACTCAAAATGGATTAAAGACTTGAATGTAAGACCTCAAACTGTGAAACTTCTAGAAGAAAACATAGGCAGCAGGGTTTTTGACTATCAGGGAAATGCAAATCAAAACTATAATGAGGTATCACCTCACTCCAGTCAGAATGGCTATAATTAACAAGACAGGAAACAACAAGTGTTGGAGAGGATGCGGGGAGAAGGGAACCCACGAGCACTGCTGGTGGGAGTGCAAACTGGTGCAGCCACTATGGAAAGCAGTATGGAGTTTGCTCAGAAAATTAAGAATATATCTACCAGATGATTCAGCTATTCCTCTGCTGGGTATTTATCCAAAGAACTTGAAAACACAAACGCATAAAGATATATGCACCCCTATGTTCACTGCAGCATTATTCACAAAGGCCAAGACTTGGAGGCAACCTAGGTGCCCATCAAGAGACAAATGGATAAAGACGACGTGGTATACAGAATGGAATACTACTCAGTCATAAGAAATGACGAAATCCAGCCATTTGTGACAACATGGATGGACCTTGAGGGTATTATGGTAAATGAAATAAGTCAGAGGGAGAAAGTCCAACACCGTATGATCTCACTCATAAGTAGAAGATAAAAGCTACAACAAACAAACAGTTTCAGGTCTTACATTCAAGTCTTTAATCCATTTTGAGTTGATTTTCATGCACGGTGTAAGATAATGGTCTACTTTCATTCTTCTACATGTGACTGTCCGGTTTTCCCAACACCATTTACTGAAGAGACTCTCCTTTCTCCATTGTATGCTCCTGGCTCCCTTGTCGAAAATTAGCTATCCGTAGATGTGTGGGTTTATTTCTGGGCTCTTGATTCTGTTCCATT
>NW_025799733.1:0-1039 GCF_021613505.1 Equus quagga
AATGGAACAGAATCAAGAGCCCAGAAATAAACCCACACATCTACGGATAGCTAATTTTCGACAAGGGAGCCAGGAGCATACAATGGAGAAAGGAGAGTCTCTTCAGTAAATGGTGTTGGGAAAACCGGACAGTCACATGTAGAAGAATGAAAGTAGACCATTATCTTACACCGTGCATGAAAATCAACTCAAAATGGATTAAAGACTTGAATGTAAGACCTGAAACTGTTTGTTTGTTGTAGCTTTTATCTTCTACTTATGAGTGAGATCATACGGTGTTGGACTTTCTCCCTCTGACTTATTTCATTTACCATAATACCCTCAAGGTCCATCCATGTTGTCACAAATGGCTGGATTTCGTCATTTCTTATGACTGAGTAGTATTCCATTCTGTATACCACGTCGTCTTTATCCATTTGTCTCTTGATGGGCACCTAGGTTGCCTCCAAGTCTTGGCCTTTGTGAATAATGCTGCAGTGAACATAGGGGTGCATATATCTTTATGCGTTTGTGTTTTCAAGTTCTTTGGATAAATACCCAGCAGAGGAATAGCTGAATCATCTGGTAGATATATTCTTAATTTTCTGAGCAAACTCCATACTGCTTTCCATAGTGGCTGCACCAGTTTGCACTCCCACCAGCAGTGCTCGTGGGTTCCCTTCTCCCCGCATCCTCTCCAACACTTGTTGTTTCCTGTCTTGTTAATTATAGCCATTCTGACTGGAGTGAGGTGATACCTCATTATAGTTTTGATTTGCATTTCCCTGATAGTCAAAAACCCTGCTGCCTATGTTTTCTTCTAGAAGTTTCACAGTTTGAGGTCTTACATTCAAGTCTTTAATCCATTTTGAGTTGATTTTTGTGCAGGGTGTAAGATAATGGTCTACTTTCATCCTTCTACATGTGACTGTCCAGTTTTCCCAACACCATTTATTGAAGAGACTCTTCTTTCTCCATTGTATGCTCCTGGCTCCCTTGTCGAAAATTAGCTGTCCGTAGATGTGTGGGTTTATTTCTGGGCTCTTGATTCTGTTCCATT
>NW_025799734.1:0-1039 GCF_021613505.1 Equus quagga
AATGGAACAGAATCAAGAGCCCAGAAATAAACCCACACATCTACGGACAGCTAATTTTCGACAAGGGAGCCAGGAGCATACAATGGAGAAAGAAGAGTCTCTTCAATAAATGGTGTTGGGAAAACTGGACAGTCACATGTAGAAGGATGAAAGTAGACCATTATCTTACACCCTGCACAAAAATCAACTCAAAATGGATTAAAGACTTGAATGTAAGACCTCAAACTGTGAAACTTCTAGAAGAAAACATAGGCAGCAGGGTTTTTGACTATCAGGGAAATGCAAATCAAAACTATAATGAGGTATCACCTCACTCCAGTCAGAATGGCTATAATTAACAAGACAGGAAACAACAAGTGTTGGAGAGGATGCGGGGAGAAGGGAACCCACGAGCACTGCTGGTGGGAGTGCAAACTGGTGCAGCCACTATGGAAAGCAGTATGGAGTTTGCTCAGAAAATTAAGAATATATCTACCAGATGATTCAGCTATTCCTCTGCTGGGTATTTATCCAAAGAACTTGAAAACACAAACGCATAAAGATATATGCACCCCTATGTTCACTGCAGCATTATTCACAAAGGCCAAGACTTGGAGGCAACCTAGGTGCCCATCAAGAGACAAATGGATAAAGACGACGTGGTATACAGAATGGAATACTACTCAGTCATAAGAAATGACGAAATCCAGCCATTTGTGACAACATGGATGGACCTTGAGGGTATTATGGTAAATGAAATAAGTCAGAGGGAGAAAGTCCAACACCGTATGATCTCACTCATAAGTAGAAGATAAAAGCTACAACAAACAAACAGTTTCAGGTCTTACATTCAAGTCTTTAATCCATTTTGAGTTGATTTTCATGCACGGTGTAAGATAATGGTCTACTTTCATTCTTCTACATGTGACTGTCCGGTTTTCCCAACACCATTTACTGAAGAGACTCTCCTTTCTCCATTGTATGCTCCTGGCTCCCTTGTCGAAAATTAGCTATCCGTAGATGTGTGGGTTTATTTCTGGGCTCTTGATTCTGTTCCATT
>NW_025799735.1:0-261 GCF_021613505.1 Equus quagga
GTGTTACACACAAAGTTGGAGACAGCACAGGGAGTGTTACGCACAAATTCAGATACCCCCGTGGGACTCTAACAGGAAGTATGAGATGCCAGGAGTCTGTGATACACGGTGTAAAAGACACCATGTGAAGGGTTACACATGAAGTCTGAGGCCCCAGGTGGAGGTTTACACATGAAGTGGAGCTGCCAGGAGGATTGTGATGCACAACATCAGAGATGACAGGGGGAGTGTGACACACGGATTCAGAGATGCAATGGGGGT
>NW_025799735.1:361-649 GCF_021613505.1 Equus quagga
TCAGGGATGCCACAGAGAGTGTGACATACAAAGTCAAAGACACCCTGAGGAAGTGTTACACGTGATGTCATAGACGACATGAGAGTGTTACACCTGAAGTCAGAGACTCCATGGAGAGTGGTATACACAGAGTCAGAGACACCAGGTCGACTGTGACTCACAAAATCAGAGATGATGGGAGGGTTGTGACACACGAAGTCAGAGATGAGAAGAGGAGTGTTAAACACAAAGTCAAAGACACTAGGGGGAGAGTGAAAGGCGAATCAGAGATCACAGGGAATGTGACTC
>NW_025799735.1:749-1125 GCF_021613505.1 Equus quagga
ACCACGGCGGTGTGTTACTCCTGAAGCCAGAGACATCATGTGGAAAGTTACACACGAAATCAGTGATGCAATGGGGAGTGTGACACACGAAGTCACAGATGACAGGTGGAGTGAGATATAATTATTCAGAAGTGACAAGGGGAGTGTCACACACCAAGTCAGAGATGCCAGAGTGAATGTTACAATGTCATAGATGACACGGGGGAGTGTAATGCAGGGGGAGTGTTACACATGAAGTCAGAAACGATAGTGGGAGTGTGACACAGGAAATCAGAGATGCCAAGAGAAGAGTTACACATGAAGTCAGAGACACCATGAGGAAATGTTAAGCATGCAGTCCAAACCAGGTGTAGTGTTAAACACGGACTCAGAGACA
>NW_025799735.1:1225-1711 GCF_021613505.1 Equus quagga
ATGTGTTTAATGTTAGAAACGATGTCAGATATGCTTGAGGTGTATGAAACATGAAGTCAGAGACAAGTAGATTGTGATACATGAAGTCAGAGATGACTGCAAGACTGTAACACAAGAAGTCAGAGACACCATTGGGGAGTGTTACATACAAAGTCAAAGACATAAAGCAGAGTGTTACACATGAAGTCAGAGAAACAGGGGAGAGTGTTACACATGAAGTAAGAAATGCCATAGTGAGTGGTACACACGAAGTAAGTGATGACACCGAGAGTGTAACACATGACTCCAGAGATGCCAGGGATTGTGTGAGACAAGAAGTCGGAGATGCAAGGGTGAGTGTTACAAAGTCAGAGATGCCATGGGGAGTATTAGGCACGAGGTCAGAGATGCCATGGGGAGTTTAACACACGAAGTCAGAGATACCATGTGGAGTGTTACACACAAAGTCAAAGACATCATGGGTGAGCATTATGCATGAAGTCAAAG
>NW_025799736.1:0-486 GCF_021613505.1 Equus quagga
CTTTGACTTCATGCATAATGCTCACCCATGATGTCTTTGACTTTGTGTGTAACACTCCACATGGTATCTCTGACTTCGTGTGTTAAACTCCCCATGGCATCTCTGACCTCGTGCCTAATACTCCCCATGGCATCTCTGACTTTGTAACACTCACCCTTGCATCTCCGACTTCTTGTCTCACACAATCCCTGGCATCTCTGGAGTCATGTGTTACACTCTCGGTGTCATCACTTACTTCGTGTGTACCACTCACTATGGCATTTCTTACTTCATGTGTAACACTCTCCCCTGTTTCTCTGACTTCATGTGTAACACTCTGCTTTATGTCTTTGACTTTGTATGTAACACTCCCCAATGGTGTCTCTGACTTCTTGTGTTACAGTCTTGCAGTCATCTCTGACTTCATGTATCACAATCTACTTGTCTCTGACTTCATGTTTCATACACCTCAAGCATATCTGACATCGTTTCTAACATTAAACACAT
>NW_025799736.1:586-962 GCF_021613505.1 Equus quagga
TGTCTCTGAGTCCGTGTTTAACACTACACCTGGTTTGGACTGCATGCTTAACATTTCCTCATGGTGTCTCTGACTTCATGTGTAACTCTTCTCTTGGCATCTCTGATTTCCTGTGTCACACTCCCACTATCGTTTCTGACTTCATGTGTAACACTCCCCCTGCATTACACTCCCCCGTGTCATCTATGACATTGTAACATTCACTCTGGCATCTCTGACTTGGTGTGTGACACTCCCCTTGTCACTTCTGAATAATTATATCTCACTCCACCTGTCATCTGTGACTTCGTGTGTCACACTCCCCATTGCATCACTGATTTCGTGTGTAACTTTCCACATGATGTCTCTGGCTTCAGGAGTAACACACCGCCGTGGT
>NW_025799736.1:1062-1350 GCF_021613505.1 Equus quagga
GAGTCACATTCCCTGTGATCTCTGATTCGCCTTTCACTCTCCCCCTAGTGTCTTTGACTTTGTGTTTAACACTCCTCTTCTCATCTCTGACTTCGTGTGTCACAACCCTCCCATCATCTCTGATTTTGTGAGTCACAGTCGACCTGGTGTCTCTGACTCTGTGTATACCACTCTCCATGGAGTCTCTGACTTCAGGTGTAACACTCTCATGTCGTCTATGACATCACGTGTAACACTTCCTCAGGGTGTCTTTGACTTTGTATGTCACACTCTCTGTGGCATCCCTGA
>NW_025799736.1:1450-1711 GCF_021613505.1 Equus quagga
ACCCCCATTGCATCTCTGAATCCGTGTGTCACACTCCCCCTGTCATCTCTGATGTTGTGCATCACAATCCTCCTGGCAGCTCCACTTCATGTGTAAACCTCCACCTGGGGCCTCAGACTTCATGTGTAACCCTTCACATGGTGTCTTTTACACCGTGTATCACAGACTCCTGGCATCTCATACTTCCTGTTAGAGTCCCACGGGGGTATCTGAATTTGTGCGTAACACTCCCTGTGCTGTCTCCAACTTTGTGTGTAACAC
>NW_025799737.1:0-3903 GCF_021613505.1 Equus quagga
TCCTAACCAGCTACAAGCCAGAGCTTTTCTGCACAGTGTACTTTCCTTGAATGGATGCTACAGATATTCTCCCCTAGCTGTAGTAAAATGTTAAAAATCTCTCCTAGGAAAATGTCACCTCCAGCTCCTGTCAGGGTGAGCTCAGCAATAGTTTTCCTTCATCACATGAGAGTGAGCGATTCTGTGTAGACTGAATGCCATGTATGAAAAGTCAATTATGAAGATGTTACTGAAGAGCCACAAGCTGGAGATTTTCTACACAGTGTAACCACATTGACTGAAAGGTACATATAATCTAGCCCAGTTGAAGTGAAAATTTTTCAATCTCTCCATTGAAGCAGCCCCTTCATAGCTGTGGGCATCTGAGTTCAGCAGGAGCATGCTTCCACGACATGGGAGAGAGCCTGAGGGAAGGCAGTGAACCGCAATGTGAGCAAAAGCACTTACCAGGATGATCCTAAACTGCTAGAAACCAAAGCTGCTCTGCACAGTGGACATTCCAAGAGTGGATGTTCTAGATATTCTCTCAGCTGTAGTGAAAAGATTAAAGTTTCTCCCAGGATGATGTCACTTCCAGCTCTGGCAAGCTGAATTCAGCAATAGTTTTCCTTCATCACATGCGAGTGAGAGCCTCTGTGTAGACTGAACAGCAAGGCATTAGAAGTCACTATTCAAGATGATCCTAAAGAGGCACAATAAAGGGTGTTTCTCCCACATAAACTCTCATAAAACAGATGTTACAGATTACCTGCTCCCAGTGCAGTGAATGGCTTTCAGTCTCTCCTTGGAAGAAGTCCATTCACAGCTTCGGGCAACTCAGTTCAGCAGGAGCATGCTTTCAAGACACAGGAGATAGAGCCTGCATGAGGGGTGTGAACTGCAATGTGTGTAAAGGAACTTACCAGGATGATCTGAAACAGCTACAGGTCAGAGCTTTTCTGCAAATTGTACTTTCAATGAATGGATATTATAGATATTCTCTCCCAGCTGTAGTGAAACGGTTAAAAGCTCTCCTAAAAAATGTTACTTCCACCACCTGGCCACCTGCGCTCAGCCATAGCTTTCCCTCACCAAGGGCCTGTGAGAGCCTGTGACTAGACTGCTCAGGCCTGAGTTAGAAGACAATTATGAAGACGATGTTAAAGAGCCACAAGCAGGAGTTTGTCTAAACCATGTACCCTCACTGTACAAAAGTTACAGATAACCTGTCCTAGAGGTAGTGAAAGGTTTTCAATCTCTCCTTGGAAGAAGTCCCTTCACAGCTATGGGCAGTGGAGGGCAGCAGGAGCATGCTTTCATGTCATGGGTTAAGAGCCTGAGGGACGGCCATGAATGAGACTCTTACCTACATGATCTGAAACAGCTAGAAGCCAGGACGACGCTGCACAGTGTACTTTCCTTGAATGGAGCTTATAGATAGTCTTTCCCAGTTGTAGTGAAATGTTTAAAAGCTCTCCTAGGAAAATGTCACTTGTTGCCATTGGCAAGATGAGCTAAGTAATGGTTGTTCTTCATCACATGCATGTGAGAGAGCCTGTGTGTAGACTGCTCGGCATGGAATTAAAATTCATTTATGGGGGCCAGTCCCAGGGCCCGGTGGTTAAGTTTGTGTGCTCCATTTCAGTGGCCCAGGGTTTCATTAGTTCAGAGTCTGGCCACAGACATGGCACCACTTGCCAAGCCATGCTGAGATAGCATCCCACATGGCAGAGCCAGAAGGACCTACAACTAGAATATACAACTATGTACGGGGGGCTTTGGGGAGAAGAAGAAAAAAAGTCACCTATGAATATGATTTAAAGAGCCATGAGCAGGGGTTTTTCTAAAGTGTGTACCCTGTATGAAAGGCAGAGATACTCAGTCCCCATGGTAGTGAACACTTTTCAATCTCTCCTTGGAAAAAGACCCTTCACAGCTATGGGCATCAGAGTTCAGCAGGGACAACCTTGCATGACAAGGGAGACAGAGCATCAGTGAACGCCATGAAGTGCAATGTATCAGGTACTTAACTAGATGACCTGAAACAGCTTGAAGCCAGGGCATTTCTGCAAACTGTGCTTCCCTTGAGTGCGTGTTATAGATATTTTTCACAGCCGTGGTGAAATGCTTAAAAGCTCTTCTGGGAAAATGTCCCTTCCCCCACCTGGGATGGTTAGGTCACCAACAGTTTTCCTTCATCACACGCATGTGAGAGCCTCGATTTAGACTGCTCAGCATTGAACCAAAAGTCACTTGTAAAGATGACATTAAAGAGCCCAAAGCAGAAGTTTTTCTAAGCCACGTACCACATTGTGTGAAAGTTACAGATAATCATTCCCCGTGGCAGGAACAGCTTCTCAGGCTCTCGTTGGAAGGAGTCCCTTCACAGCTATGGACTGCTGAACGCAGCAGGAACGTGCTTTCACGTCATGGGAGAGAGAGCCTGAGTGAAGACCCAGAGCTGCAATGTGTGATCCACTCACCTGGACGGTCTGAAGCTGCTGGAAGGCAGGGCTTTCTGCACAGTGTAGTTTCCTTGAATGTGTGTTAGAGATACTATTTCCCAGCAGTAGTGAAATGTTTAAAACCTCTCCTGGGAAAACGTCGCTTCAACCCCTGGCATGGTGAGGTCAGCAGTAGTTTTCCTTCACCACATGCGCTTGACAGCCAGCGTCTTGACTGCTAGGCATAGAATTAAAAGTCACTTAAGAGAATGATACTAAAGAACCACAAGCATTTATTATGCTCAACCACGTACTCGTATTGTCCGAAAGCAACAAATAATCTGTCCCAAGGGTAGAGAAATGTTCTCAGTCTCTCCTTCGAAGAATTCTGTTCACAACTACAGACACTTGAGTTCAGCAGGGAAAATATTCCATGACAAGGGAGACAGATGCCTGAGCGAAGGTTGTGAACTGCAATGAGTGGGTCGCTTACTTAGATGATCTGAAATGGCTGGAAGCCAGGGCTTTTCTGCATGGTGCACTTCCCTTGACTATGTCCTGTAGATATTGTGTCCCAGCAGCAGTGAAACATTTAAAAGCTAGTCAAATGCCACTTGCAGCTCCTGGGAAGTTGAGCTCAGTAATAGTTTTCCTTCATCACATGCTGCTGAGAGCCTACGTGTCTGCAAGACTGCTCAGCATTCGGTTAAATGTCACTTATGTAGACCATATTAAAGACCCACAAGCAGGAGTTTTTCTAAATCTTATACCCACATTGTAGAAAATTTACAGATAATCATTCCCATTGGTTGTGAAAGTATTTCGAGAACTCCTTCGAAGAAGTTTCTTCAGAGCTATGGAGAGTAAAGTGCACTAGGAACATGTTTGCCTGTCCTGGGTTAGAAATCCTGACTGAAGGCCGTGAACTGCAATGTGTGAGGCTCTGACCTAGCTGATCTGATACAGCTAGAAGGCGGGATGATTCTGCACAGCGAAGTTTCCTAGAAGGGAGCTCATAGATATTCTCTCCCAGCTGTATTGAAATGTTTAGAAACTCCTCTGGGAAGACGTCACTTCCTCCTCCTGGCGCGGTGAGGTCACTAATGTTTTCCTTCATCAAATGCGTGGGAGAGTCTGTGTCTAGACTGCTCAGCAGTGAATTAAAAGTGACTTTTGAAGATGGTATTAAACAGCCACAAGCAGATTTTCTAAACTGTGTACCTGCCTAGAAAACAAGTTACATATAATCATTCCCAGAGGCAGTGAAGGCTTTTCAATCTCTCCGTGGAAGAAGTCCCTTCATAGTGATGGAGAGCAGAGTGCAACAGGAACATGTTTTCATGGCGTGGGAGAGAAAGCCTGAGTGAAGGCCACGAAATGCAATGTGTGAGGCTCCGCCCTAGATGATCTGATACAGCTGGAAGCCGGGGCTATTCTGCACAGTGTACTTTCCTCGAATGGAGCTTATAGATATTCTCTC
>NW_025799738.1:0-3903 GCF_021613505.1 Equus quagga
GAGAGAATATCTATAAGCTCCATTCGAGGAAAGTACACTGTGCAGAATAGCCCCGGCTTCCAGCTGTATCAGATCATCTAGGGCGGAGCCTCACACATTGCATTTCGTGGCCTTCACTCAGGCTTTCTCTCCCACGCCATGAAAACATGTTCCTGTTGCACTCTGCTCTCCATCACTATGAAGGGACTTCTTCCACGGAGAGATTGAAAAGCCTTCACTGCCTCTGGGAATGATTATATGTAACTTGTTTTCTAGGCAGGTACACAGTTTAGAAAATCTGCTTGTGGCTGTTTAATACCATCTTCAAAAGTCACTTTTAATTCACTGCTGAGCAGTCTAGACACAGACTCTCCCACGCATTTGATGAAGGAAAACATTAGTGACCTCACCGCGCCAGGAGGAGGAAGTGACGTCTTCCCAGAGGAGTTTCTAAACATTTCAATACAGCTGGGAGAGAATATCTATGAGCTCCCTTCTAGGAAACTTCGCTGTGCAGAATCATCCCGCCTTCTAGCTGTATCAGATCAGCTAGGTCAGAGCCTCACACATTGCAGTTCACGGCCTTCAGTCAGGATTTCTAACCCAGGACAGGCAAACATGTTCCTAGTGCACTTTACTCTCCATAGCTCTGAAGAAACTTCTTCGAAGGAGTTCTCGAAATACTTTCACAACCAATGGGAATGATTATCTGTAAATTTTCTACAATGTGGGTATAAGATTTAGAAAAACTCCTGCTTGTGGGTCTTTAATATGGTCTACATAAGTGACATTTAACCGAATGCTGAGCAGTCTTGCAGACACGTAGGCTCTCAGCAGCATGTGATGAAGGAAAACTATTACTGAGCTCAACTTCCCAGGAGCTGCAAGTGGCATTTGACTAGCTTTTAAATGTTTCACTGCTGCTGGGACACAATATCTACAGGACATAGTCAAGGGAAGTGCACCATGCAGAAAAGCCCTGGCTTCCAGCCATTTCAGATCATCTAAGTAAGCGACCCACTCATTGCAGTTCACAACCTTCGCTCAGGCATCTGTCTCCCTTGTCATGGAATATTTTCCCTGCTGAACTCAAGTGTCTGTAGTTGTGAACAGAATTCTTCGAAGGAGAGACTGAGAACATTTCTCTACCCTTGGGACAGATTATTTGTTGCTTTCGGACAATACGAGTACGTGGTTGAGCATAATAAATGCTTGTGGTTCTTTAGTATCATTCTCTTAAGTGACTTTTAATTCTATGCCTAGCAGTCAAGACGCTGGCTGTCAAGCGCATGTGGTGAAGGAAAACTACTGCTGACCTCACCATGCCAGGGGTTGAAGCGACGTTTTCCCAGGAGAGGTTTTAAACATTTCACTACTGCTGGGAAATAGTATCTCTAACACACATTCAAGGAAACTACACTGTGCAGAAAGCCCTGCCTTCCAGCAGCTTCAGACCGTCCAGGTGAGTGGATCACACATTGCAGCTCTGGGTCTTCACTCAGGCTCTCTCTCCCATGACGTGAAAGCACGTTCCTGCTGCGTTCAGCAGTCCATAGCTGTGAAGGGACTCCTTCCAACGAGAGCCTGAGAAGCTGTTCCTGCCACGGGGAATGATTATCTGTAACTTTCACACAATGTGGTACGTGGCTTAGAAAAACTTCTGCTTTGGGCTCTTTAATGTCATCTTTACAAGTGACTTTTGGTTCAATGCTGAGCAGTCTAAATCGAGGCTCTCACATGCGTGTGATGAAGGAAAACTGTTGGTGACCTAACCATCCCAGGTGGGGGAAGGGACATTTTCCCAGAAGAGCTTTTAAGCATTTCACCACGGCTGTGAAAAATATCTATAACACGCACTCAAGGGAAGCACAGTTTGCAGAAATGCCCTGGCTTCAAGCTGTTTCAGGTCATCTAGTTAAGTACCTGATACATTGCACTTCATGGCGTTCACTGATGCTCTGTCTCCCTTGTCATGCAAGGTTGTCCCTGCTGAACTCTGATGCCCATAGCTGTGAAGGGTCTTTTTCCAAGGAGAGATTGAAAAGTGTTCACTACCATGGGGACTGAGTATCTCTGCCTTTCATACAGGGTACACACTTTAGAAAAACCCCTGCTCATGGCTCTTTAAATCATATTCATAGGTGACTTTTTTTCTTCTTCTCCCCAAAGCCCCCCGTACATAGTTGTATATTCTAGTTGTAGGTCCTTCTGGCTCTGCCATGTGGGATGCTATCTCAGCATGGCTTGGCAAGTGGTGCCATGTCTGTGGCCAGACTCTGAACTAATGAAACCCTGGGCCACTGAAATGGAGCACACAAACTTAACCACCGGGCCCTGGGACTGGCCCCCATAAATGAATTTTAATTCCATGCCGAGCAGTCTACACACAGGCTCTCTCACATGCATGTGATGAAGAACAACCATTACTTAGCTCATCTTGCCAATGGCAACAAGTGACATTTTCCTAGGAGAGCTTTTAAACATTTCACTACAACTGGGAAAGACTATCTATAAGCTCCATTCAAGGAAAGTACACTGTGCAGCGTCGTCCTGGCTTCTAGCTGTTTCAGATCATGTAGGTAAGAGTCTCATTCATGGCCGTCCCTCAGGCTCTTAACCCATGACATGAAAGCATGCTCCTGCTGCCCTCCACTGCCCATAGCTGTGAAGGGACTTCTTCCAAGGAGAGATTGAAAACCTTTCACTACCTCTAGGACAGGTTATCTGTAACTTTTGTACAGTGAGGGTACATGGTTTAGACAAACTCCTGCTTGTGGCTCTTTAACATCGTCTTCATAATTGTCTTCTAACTCAGGCCTGAGCAGTCTAGTCACAGGCTCTCACAGGCCCTTGGTGAGGGAAAGCTATGGCTGAGCGCAGGTGGCCAGGTGGTGGAAGTAACATTTTTTAGGAGAGCTTTTAACCGTTTCACTACAGCTGGGAGAGAATATCTATAATATCCATTCATTGAAAGTACAATTTGCAGAAAAGCTCTGACCTGTAGCTGTTTCAGATCATCCTGGTAAGTTCCTTTACACACATTGCAGTTCACACCCCTCATGCAGGCTCTATCTCCTGTGTCTTGAAAGCATGCTCCTGCTGAACTGAGTTGCCCGAAGCTGTGAATGGACTTCTTCCAAGGAGAGACTGAAAGCCATTCACTGCACTGGGAGCAGGTAATCTGTAACATCTGTTTTATGAGAGTTTATGTGGGAGAAACACCCTTTATTGTGCCTCTTTAGGATCATCTTGAATAGTGACTTCTAATGCCTTGCTGTTCAGTCTACACAGAGGCTCTCACTCGCATGTGATGAAGGAAAACTATTGCTGAATTCAGCTTGCCAGAGCTGGAAGTGACATCATCCTGGGAGAAACTTTAATCTTTTCACTACAGCTGAGAGAATATCTAGAACATCCACTCTTGGAATGTCCACTGTGCAGAGCAGCTTTGGTTTCTAGCAGTTTAGGATCATCCTGGTAAGTGCTTTTGCTCACATTGCGGTTCACTGCCTTCCCTCAGGCTCTCTCCCATGTCGTGGAAGCATGCTCCTGCTGAACTCAGATGCCCACAGCTATGAAGGGGCTGCTTCAATGGAGAGATTGAAAAATTTTCACTTCAACTGGGCTAGATTATATGTACCTTTCAGTCAATGTGGTTACACTGTGTAGAAAATCTCCAGCTTGTGGCTCTTCAGTAACATCTTCATAATTGACTTTTCATACATGGCATTCAGTCTACACAGAATCGCTCACTCTCATGTGATGAAGGAAAACTATTGCTGAGCTCACCCTGACAGGAGCTGGAGGTGACATTTTCCTAGGAGAGATTTTTAACATTTTACTACAGCTAGGGGAGAATATCTGTAGCATCCATTCAAGGAAAGTACACTGTGCAGAAAAGCTCTGGCTTGTAGCTGGTTAGGA
>NW_025799739.1:0-2063 GCF_021613505.1 Equus quagga
ACAAAGACAGTTTTACTGCTTCTTTTGTTTCCTTATTTAACTTACTTAGACATCCAGGGCAATGTTATTAGAAGGGATGAGAAAGGACATCCTTGCCTTGCTCCTGAACTTAGAGGAAAATATTCAGTTTTGCATCTTAAGTGTGAAGGTAGCTGTGTGTGTGTGTGTTGTTCCTCTTTATCAGAGAGTGGAAGAGGTTTCCTTCTATTCTTACATCTGCTGAGAGTTAGTATCATGAATGAATTGAATGTTGTTAAATGAATTTCCTTCATCGAGTAAGGTGATCATATTGTTTTTCCTTTTTATTTTCAGTTAATTTAGTGATTATATTAATTGATTTTCAAAATAGTCTGATCTTTCATTCTTAAGTTAAACCCCATTTGGTCATGATCTATTATCTTTTTATATTTTACTCTTTTCTATTTGCTATTTTTTTTGTTAAAGACTTGTTTGTGTATTTATTAGTAATATTGATTTGTAATTTTCTTTTCTTATGATTCCTTGTCAGATTTGTTGTATTAGGGTTATACTTGCCTCATAAAATAGCTAGGAAGTGTTCCCTCTTTCTCTATTTCCTGAAATAGTTTGCATAGTATTGATATTATTTCTTCCTTAAATATTTGTTAGAATTTTCCAATGAAACAATGTATGGAAGAAGCTTTCTTTCTGGGAAAGTTTTTAATTAAGAAATCAATTTATTGTACAGTTATGGAGTTATTCAGTTTGTTTGTTTATTCTTGTGTAAGTGCTGATAAGTTGTGTTTTTCAAAGAATGTGCCCATTTCATCTACATAATCAATTTTGTCAGTATGCGTTGATCATAATTCTCTCTTATTATCCTGTGGTAGAATCTGTAGTGATATTCCTCCTCCTCCTGCTTTTGGGTTGGTTTTCTAAGGGTTTCTCAATTCTTTCAATTTTTTCTAAGGACCAATTTATAGACTTTGTTGATTCTCTCTGATGTTTGTTTTCTCCTTTAGTGATTCTTTCTCTTTATTAATTTATTTATTCTAATTTGTTTAGATTTATGTTGTTTTCTTTCCTGCTTCTAAAAACAGAAACTTAGATTATTAATTTATTTAAAAACTTTAAAAATATATAGACATTTAAAGCTATGACTTCCTTTTTAGTGTAAGCTTAGCTGCATCCTAGATATTTTAATGCTTTCTTAATTGTTCAGAATGTTTTCTAATTTCCCTTTAATTTCTCATTTGGCTTATGAGATTTACATATGTGTTGCTAAATTTCCAAATATTTGTGATTTTTCTTAATATCTTTTTGCTGACGTGTGACAGGTTAATTCACTTGTGAGAGAATATACTCTGTGCTATTTTAATTATTTGACATTTATTGAGACTTGTTTTCTGCCCCAGGGTATGGTGTATGTTGGCATATTTTTTCAAGTGTGCTTGAGAAAAATGTGTGTTCATTCTGTAGTTGTTAGGTATTGTGTTCTACAAATATTTTCTGTTCAGATGGCTGACAGTGTTTCTGATTTTTGTCTACTTGTTCTCTCAATTACTGAGATATTGGTGTTAAAACCTCTAATAAATGTGGATTTACCTTTCTCCAATTAGTTCTGCCAATTTCTGATTCATACACTTTGAAGCTCTCTGATTTTAATTGCATAGATATTTAGGATTGCTGCGTATTCTTGATACACTGACCATTTTTTCATTATGAAATGTGACATCAATATAGCAACATCAACTTTATGATGATTGTATGGCTTATATTTTCCTCCCTTTTACTTCTGCCTACTTCTACCACTCTGTACTTATAGTGCATCTTTTGTAATCAGCCTATAATTACATCTGTTTTTTAAAATTCATTCTGACAGTCCTCAATCTTAATTAGAATGCTTAGCTCATTTATATGTAATATAAGTAATAAGTTCGGGTACAGGGCTACCATCTTGTTATTTGTTTTCCCATTTGTTTCTTCTCTTCTTTTTCCTTTGATCTTCCTTTCCTACTTTGTACTTTTTTGTCCAGTAACATAGATATCTTTTTCATATCACTACCTATTTGATTTACTGTTTTATCACTATATGTAAATACTCT
>NW_025799740.1:0-2099 GCF_021613505.1 Equus quagga
TTAACAAAAAAGGAAAGGTGTAAATGGTATTATACTGTTGTAGAGTACTTACATATATGATATAACAGTAAATCAAATAGGCAGTGATAGGAAAAAGATACCTATGTTACTGGACAAAAAAGTACAAAGTAGGAAAGGAAGATCAAAGGAAAAAGAAGAGAAGGAACAAATGGGAAACAAATAACAAGATGGTAGCCCTGTACCCGAACTTATTACTTATATTACATGTAAATGGGCTAAACATTCCAATTAAGATCTAAGATTGTCAGAAGGGATTTTAAAAAACAGATGTAATTATAGGCTGATTACAAAAGGTGCACTGTAAGTATAGAGTGGTAGAAGTAGGCAGAAGTAAAAGGGTGGAAAATGTAAGCCACGCAATCATCATAAAGTTGATGTTGCTATATTGATGTCACATTTCATAATGAAAAAATGGTCAGTGTATCAAGAATACACAGCAATCCTAAATATCTGTGCAATTAAAATCAGAGAGCTTCAAAGTGTATGAATCAGAAATTGGCAGAACTAATTGGAGAAAGGTAAATCCATGTTTATTAGAGTTTTTAACACCAATACCTCAGTAATTGAGAGAACAAGTAGACAAAAATCAGAAACATTGTCAACCATCTAAACAGAAAATATTTGTAGAACACTATACCTGACAACTACAGAATGAATACAGATTTTTCTCAAGCACACTTGAAAAAATATGCCAACATACACCATACGTTGGGGCAGAAAACAAGTCTCAATAAATGTCAAATAATTAAAATAGTACAGAGTATATTCTCTGACAAGTGAATTAAGCCATAAAACGTCAGCAAAAAGATATTAAGAAAAATCACAAATATTTGGAAATTTACCAACACATATGTAAATCTCATAAGCCAAATGAGAAATTAAAGGGAAATTAGAAAACACTCTGGACAATTAAGAAAGCATTAAAATATCTAGGATACAGCTAAGCTTACACTAAAAAGGAAGTCATAGCTTTAAATGACTACATATTTTTAAAGTTTTTAAATAAATTAATAACCTAAGTTTCTGTTTTCAGAAGCAGGAAAGAAAGCAACATAAATCTAAACAAATTAGAATAAATAAATTAATAAAGAGAAAGAATCACTAAAGGAGAAAGCAAACATCAGAGAAAATCAACGAAATCTATAAGTTGGTCCTAAGAAAAAATTAAAAGAATTGATAAACCTTAGAAAACCAACCCAAAAGCAGAAGGAGGAGGAATATCACTGCAGATTCTACCACAGGATAATAAGAGAGAATTATGATCAACGTATACTGACAAAATTGATTATGTAGATGAAATGGGCACATTCTTTGAAAACTACAACTTACCAGCACTTACACAATAATAAATAAACAAATTGAATAACTCCATAACTGTACAATAAATTGATTTCTTAATTAAAAACTTTCCCACAAAGAGAGCTTCTTCCATACATTGTTTCATTGGCAAATTCTAACAAATATTTAAGGAAGAAATAATATCAATACTATGCAAACTATTTCAGGAAATAGAGAAAGAGGGAACAATTCCTAGCTATTTTATGAGGCAAGTATAACCCTAATACAACAAATCTGAAAAAGAATCATAAGAAAAGAAAATTACAAACCAATATTACTAATAAATACACAAAGTCTTTAACAAAAAAAAAATAGCAAATAGAAAACAGCAAAATATAAAAAGATAATACATCATGACCAAATGTGATTTAACTTAAGAATGAAAGTTTGGACCATTTTGAAAATCAATTAATATAGTCATTACATTAACTGAAAATAAAAAGGAAAAACTATATGATCACCTTACTCGATGAAGGAAATTCATTTAACAACATTCAATTCATTCATGATACTAACTCTCAGCAGATGTAAGAATAGAAGGAAACTTCTTCCACTCTCTGATAAAGAGGAACAACACAAACACACACAGCTACCTTCACACTTAAGATGCAAATTTGAACATTTTCCCCTAAGTTCAGGAGCAAGGAAAGGATGTCCTTTCTCATCCCTTCTATAACATAGCCCTGGAAGTCCAAGTAAGTTAAATAAGGAAACAAAAGAAGCAGTAAAACTGTCTTTGT
>NW_025799741.1:0-2099 GCF_021613505.1 Equus quagga
ACAAAGACAGTTTTACTGCTTCTTTTGTTTCCTTATTTAACTTACTTGGACTTCCAGGGCTATGTTATAGAAGGGATGAGAAAGGACATCCTTTCCTTGCTCCTGAACTTAGGGGAAAATGTTCAAATTTGCATCTTAAGTGTGAAGGTAGCTGTGTGTGTTTGTGTTGTTCCTCTTTATCAGAGAGTGGAAGAAGTTTCCTTCTATTCTTACATCTGCTGAGAGTTAGTATCATGAATGAATTGAATGTTGTTAAATGAATTTCCTTCATCGAGTAAGGTGATCATATAGTTTTTCCTTTTTATTTTCAGTTAATGTAATGACTATATTAATTGATTTTCAAAATGGTCCAAACTTTCATTCTTAAGTTAAATCACATTTGGTCATGATGTATTATCTTTTTATATTTTGCTGTTTTCTATTTGCTATTTTTTTTTTGTTAAAGACTTTGTGTATTTATTAGTAATATTGGTTTGTAATTTTCTTTTCTTATGATTCTTTTTCAGATTTGTTGTATTAGGGTTATACTTGCCTCATAAAATAGCTAGGAATTGTTCCCTCTTTCTCTATTTCCTGAAATAGTTTGCATAGTATTGATATTATTTCTTCCTTAAATATTTGTTAGAATTTGCCAATGAAACAATGTATGGAAGAAGCTCTCTTTGTGGGAAAGTTTTTAATTAAGAAATCAATTTATTGTACAGTTATGGAGTTATTCAATTTGTTTATTTATTATTGTGTAAGTGCTGGTAAGTTGTAGTTTTCAAAGAATGTGCCCATTTCATCTACATAATCAATTTTGTCAGTATACGTTGATCATAATTCTCTCTTATTATCCTGTGGTAGAATCTGCAGTGATATTCCTCCTCCTTCTGCTTTTGGGTTGGTTTTCTAAGGTTTATCAATTCTTTTAATTTTTTCTTAGGACCAACTTATAGATTTCGTTGATTTTCTCTGATGTTTGCTTTCTCCTTTAGTGATTCTTTCTCTTTATTAATTTATTTATTCTAATTTGTTTAGATTTATGTTGCTTTCTTTCCTGCTTCTGAAAACAGAAACTTAGGTTATTAATTTATTTAAAAACTTTAAAAATATGTAGTCATTTAAAGCTATGACTTCCTTTTTAGTGTAAGCTTAGCTGTATCCTAGATATTTTAATGCTTTCTTAATTGTCCAGAGTGTTTTCTAATTTCCCTTTAATTTCTCATTTGGCTTATGAGATTTACATATGTGTTGGTAAATTTCCAAATATTTGTGATTTTTCTTAATATCTTTTTGCTGACGTTTTATGGCTTAATTCACTTGTCAGAGAATATACTCTGTACTATTTTAATTATTTGACATTTATTGAGACTTGTTTTCTGCCCCAACGTATGGTGTATGTTGGCATATTTTTTCAAGTGTGCTTGAGAAAAATCTGTATTCATTCTGTAGTTGTCAGGTATAGTGTTCTACAAATATTTTCTGTTTAGATGGTTGACAATGTTTCTGATTTTTGTCTACTTGTTCTCTCAATTACTGAGGTATTGGTGTTAAAAACTCTAATAAACATGGATTTACCTTTCTCCAATTAGTTCTGCCAATTTCTGATTCATACACTTTGAAGCTCTCTGATTTTAATTGCACAGATATTTAGGATTGCTGTGTATTCTTGATACACTGACCATTTTTTCATTATGAAATGTGACATCAATATAGCAACATCAACTTTATGATGATTGCGTGGCTTACATTTTCCACCCTTTTACTTCTGCCTACTTCTACCACTCTATACTTACAGTGCACCTTTTGTAATCAGCCTATAATTACATCTGTTTTTTAAAATCCCTTCTGACAATCTTAGATCTTAATTGGAATGTTTAGCCCATTTACATGTAATATAAGTAATAAGTTCGGGTACAGGGCTACCATCTTGTTATTTGTTTCCCATTTGTTCCTTCTCTTCTTTTTCCTTTGATCTTCCTTTCCTACTTTGTACTTTTTTGTCCAGTAACATAGGTATCTTTTTCCTATCACTGCCTATTTGATTTACTGTTATATCATATATGTAAGTACTCTACAACAGTATAATACCATTTACACCTTTCCTTTTTTGTTAA
>NW_025799742.1:0-1159 GCF_021613505.1 Equus quagga
GGGTCTGTGGCCAAGAAGGCAGAGGCAGCCTCCGGGCAGAAAATCTTTTCACCTCTCTGGGATGGTTTCTTTGTCTGTAAAATGGACAAAAATGATATATGTGGTCTTTTCTACATACAAAATTATGCTATTCCAGAAATAATTGTATCACCATGGAGAAGGTATCAATGATTTCCTGATTTTGGTGACTGCTGTCCTCCACCTGCTCCATTGAAAATTGTAGATCACCCTTATATTCAATATTCTATATCTTTTCCCTGCAAATGATCCCGCTGTCTTGGTGCACTCGTGTTTTCTCATTTCTATACCTCTTTTACAACACTGTAATTTGTTACTCAGTGTTACTTAGTCAAACTGCCTACCAAGGGGAGTGTGTGTGTAGAGGGAGGGGTGTGTGTGTGTGTGTGTGTGTGTGTGTGTGTGTGTGTGTGTGGAGAGAGAGAGAGAATAAAAACTTGTGATCTTGACAAGGTTTAAGAAACTTGTAGGTAAGAATGACCAGAAAGACAATGGAAAGGAAGAGTATATGCAAAGATTATACAAAAAATATTTGGTAACATAGAGAAACAAAAGCAGGATTGGATTTAGAAATGGATAATGTAAAATTAAAGGTATCAAAATAACTTTGCTTATTTTTATTTTAGATCCTCATAAAACATTTCTACAGACCACAGTTCCTGAGAAGATTTCATCATCTGACTCAAAAGGAGATCCAGACAATAATGTAATTGGGAAATAATATTTTTATGTCTTAAATTGTGTTAAGTTGCCTTTAATGTCAAGACCAAAGTTGCTGAATGTAGGCAGGAACTCAGTTCTTGGAGGCAGAGCTGACAACTCCTTGTTCACAAGTATTTTGATGTATATGAGTGGGTGTGACTCTGTATGTGTGTGTTTTTCCATGGAGGATGAAGGATTTCAAGGATAGGATCCAGCAGGGCCAGGACTAGGGAGAGGCAAGCAAAGGGCTTACTCAGGCACAAAATTTAATGGGATGGCAAAAACCTGGGGTTCTCCCAGGACTAGGATTAGGGTGAGGTGAATGAGGAACTCAGAGTCAGATCCTGTCTTTGTTTGAAATTTTGATATTGTGTTCGTCCTAGATTTTTTTCTTTGCATTAATTCTGATTGTCTAAAATATTGCAGTGAAATAGCATTT
>NW_025799743.1:0-1119 GCF_021613505.1 Equus quagga
AAATGCTATTTCACTGCAATATTTTAGACAATCAGAATTAATGCAAAAACAAAAACCTAGGTTGAACACAGTATCAAAATTTCAAACAAAGACAGGACCTGACTCTGAGTTCCTCATTCACCTCACCCTAATCCTAGTCCTGGGAGAACCCCAGGTTTTTGCCACCCTGTTAAATCTTGTGCCTGAGTCAAGCCCTTTGCTTGCCTCTCCCTAGTCCTGGCCCCGGTGGATCCTATCCTTGAAATCCTTCATCCTCCATGGAAAAACACACACATACAGAGTCACACCCACTCATACACATCAAAATACTTGTGAACAAGAAGTTGTCAGCTCTGCCTCTAAGAACTGAGTTCCTGCCTACATTCAGCAACTTTGGTCTTGACATTAAAGGCAACTTAACACAATTTAAGACATAAAAACATTATTTCCCAATTACATTTTCTGGATCTCTTTTTGAGTCAGATGATGAAACCTTCTCAGGAACCGTGGTCTGTATAAATGTTTTATGAGGATCTACAATAAAAATAAGCAAAGTTATTTTGATACTTTTAATCTTACATTATCCATTTCTAAATCCAATCCTGCTTTTGTTTCTCTACCAAAAAATTTTTGTATAATCTTTGCATATACTCTTCCTTTCGATTGTCTTTCTGGTCATTCTTACCTACACGTTTCTTAACCCTTGTCAAGATCTCAACCATTTTTATTCTCTCTCTCTCTCTCTCTCCACACACACACACCCCTCATTAGGCAGTCTGACTAACACTGAGTAACAAATTACAGTGTTGTAAAAGAGGTGTAGAAATGAGAAAACACGAGTGCATCAAGACAGAGGGATCATTTGCAGGGAAAACATATAGAATAATGAATATAAGCGTGATCTACAATTTTCAATGGACCAGGTGGAGGACAGCAGTCACCAAAATCAGGAAATCACTGATACCTTCTCCATGGTGATACAATTATTTCTGGAATAGCATAATTTTGTATGTGGAAAAGACCACATATATCATTTTTCTCCATTTTACAGACAAGGAAACCATCCCAGAGAGGTGAAAAGATTTTCTGCCCAGAGGCTGCCTCTGCCTTCTTGGCCACAGACCCCGAAGTGAGAGGCAA
>NW_025799744.1:0-1119 GCF_021613505.1 Equus quagga
TTGCCTCTCACTTCGGGGTCTGTGGCCAAGAAGGCAGAGGCAGCCTCTGGGCAGAAAATCTTTTCACCTCTCTGGGATGGTTTCCTTGTCTGTAAAATGGAGAAAAATGATATATGTGGTCTTTTCCACATACAAAATTATGCTATTCCAGAAATAATTGTATCACCATGGAGAAGGTATCAGTGATTTCCTGATTTTGGTGACTGCTGTCCTCCACCTGGTCCATTGAAAATTGTAGATCACGCTTATATTCATTATTCTATATGTTTTCCCTGCAAATGATCCCTCTGTCTTGATGCACTCGTGTTTTCTCATTTCTACACCTCTTTTACAACACTGTAATTTGTTACTCAGTGTTAGTCAGACTGCCTAATGAGGGGTGTGTGTGTGTGGAGAGAGAGAGAGAGAGAGAATAAAAATGGTTGAGATCTTGACAAGGGTTAAGAAACGTGTAGGTAAGAATGACCAGAAAGACAATCGAAAGGAAGAGTATATGCAAAGATTATACAAAAATTTTTTGGTAGAGAAACAAAAGCAGGATTGGATTTAGAAATGGATAATGTAAGATTAAAAGTATCAAAATAACTTTGCTTATTTTTATTGTAGATCCTCATAAAACATTTATACAGACCACGGTTCCTGAGAAGGTTTCATCATCTGACTCAAAAAGAGATCCAGAAAATGTAATTGGGAAATAATGTTTTTATGTCTTAAATTGTGTTAAGTTGCCTTTAATGTCAAGACCAAAGTTGCTGAATGTAGGCAGGAACTCAGTTCTTAGAGGCAGAGCTGACAACTTCTTGTTCACAAGTATTTTGATGTGTATGAGTGGGTGTGACTCTGTATGTGTGTGTTTTTCCATGGAGGATGAAGGATTTCAAGGATAGGATCCACCGGGGCCAGGACTAGGGAGAGGCAAGCAAAGGGCTTGACTCAGGCACAAGATTTAACAGGGTGGCAAAAACCTGGGGTTCTCCCAGGACTAGGATTAGGGTGAGGTGAATGAGGAACTCAGAGTCAGGTCCTGTCTTTGTTTGAAATTTTGATACTGTGTTCAACCTAGGTTTTTGTTTTTGCATTAATTCTGATTGTCTAAAATATTGCAGTGAAATAGCATTT
>NW_025799745.1:0-1339 GCF_021613505.1 Equus quagga
TGAAATGTCCCTTTTACAATAGTCACAAGATTGCCCTGTCAGCACAGTGCTTGACGGACACAGCAGGTAACGGTCTGCTGTCTCGGTGGGCGTAGCAGGAGGCAAGTCTGTCTGGAGCTGAGCGGTCACAGGTGAGTGCAGCAATCAGTTCCTTGCCTATGGAAAGATGCTTAATCCTTAAAGAAATGCCAACGTTGGGAGGGGGAGGGAAGTCAGTTGCAGGAGGTTACCAGACTAGCACAATAAAATGTGGATTTAAGTCCTTGCCTTTGGTATTGATTAAGAGTTTCTAGAGAGAAGGTCATCTTCTTTCTTCTTCCTGGTACAGAGAGAGAGGCACATTTTACAGATAGAGATTTACCTTACAAATGTAAATGTGTCCTAACGAAGGGCAAGTTCCATTCCTCAGAGCCTCCTTCCCTGTCCCAGTTTATCAAAAGCAATCAGCCTCAAATAATCCTGATGCCAAAGAGACATATCTTGGGGTGGCCAATTTCAGGTCCCTACAGTGTTTATGCTCCTAACTCAACCCAAGATCAGGAGACTCTAAACAAAATACTTAACTTGTCACCACTCACTCCCAACTTACAGTCATGACTCAGGAGCACAGTGACAGGACCTATTCAAACTGCTGAAGAAATTACTGGCAAGCTTGATTTCTATACACAGCAAAAGTGTCTTTCAAGAACAACAACAAAAAAGAGATAAAGTTATTTCAAGCCCCAAATGAAAAAACTTAATAGAAAATTAACCTGCATAAAATGCAATTCTAAAGATTATATTTAAGAACAATGAAAGTGATTCCAGGTGGAAACTCTACGATGATAGTGTAGGGACCTGAAATTGGCCACCCCAAGATATGTCTCTTTGGCATCAGGATTATTTGAGGCTGATTGCTTTTGATAAACTGGGACAGGGAAGGAGGCTCTGAGGAATGGAACTTGCCCTTTGTTAGGACACATTTACATTTGCAAGGTAAATCTCTATCTTTAAAAGGTTCCTCTCTCTCTGTACCAGGAAGAAGAAAGGAGATGACCTTCTCTCTAGAAACTCTTAATCAATACCAAAGGCAAAGACTTAAAATCTGCATTTTATTGTGCTTGTCTGGTAACCTCCTGTAACTGACTTCCCTCCCCCTCCCAATGTTGGCATTTCTTTAAGGATTAAACATCTTTCTTTAGGCTGGGAACCGATTGCAGCGCTCATATGTGACCCCCCAGCCCGAGGCAACACACCTGCCACCCCACGGCGTTCACTGAGACAGCAGACCTATCTGCCGTTTCCATCAAGAGCTGTGCTGACAGGGCAATCTTGTGACTATTGTAAAAGGGACATTTCA
>NW_025799746.1:0-1339 GCF_021613505.1 Equus quagga
TGAAATGTCCCTTTTACAATAGTCACAAGATTGCCCTGTCAGCACAGCTCTTGATGGAAACGGCAGATAGGTCTGCTGTCTCAGTGAACGCCGTGGGGTGGCAGGTGTGTTGCCTCGGGCTGGGGGGTCACATATGAGCGCTGCAATCGGTTCCCAGCCTAAAGAAAGATGTTTAATCCTTAAAGAAATGCCAACATTGGGAGGGGGAGGGAAGTCAGTTACAGGAGGTTACCAGACAAGCACAATAAAATGCAGATTTTAAGTCTTTGCCTTTGGTATTGATTAAGAGTTTCTAGAGAGAAGGTCATCTCCTTTCTTCTTCCTGGTACAGAGAGAGAGGAACCTTTTAAAGATAGAGATTTACCTTGCAAATGTAAATGTGTCCTAACAAAGGGCAAGTTCCATTCCTCAGAGCCTCCTTCCCTGTCCCAGTTTATCAAAAGCAATCAGCCTCAAATAATCCTGATGCCAAAGAGACATATCTTGGGGTGGCCAATTTCAGGTCCCTACACTATCATCGTAGAGTTTCCACCTGGAATCACTTTCATTGTTCTTAAATATAATCTTTAGAATTGCATTTTATGCAGGTTAATTTTCTATTAAGTTTTTTCATTTGGGGCTTGAAATAACTTTATCTCTTTTTTGTTGTTGTTCTTGAAAGACACTTTTGCTGTGTATAGAAATCAAGCTTGCCAGTAATTTCTTCAGCAGTTTGAATAGGTCCTGTCACTGTGCTCCTGAGTCATGACTGTAAGTTGGGAGTGAGTGGTGACAAGTTAAGTATTTTGTTTAGAGTCTCCTGATCTTGGGTTGAGTTAGGAGCATAAACACTGTAGGGACCTGAAATTGGCCACCCCAAGATATGTCTCTTTGGCATCAGGATTATTTGAGGCTGATTGCTTTTGATAAACTGGGACAGGGAAGGAGGCTCTGAGGAATGGAACTTGCCCTTCGTTAGGACACATTTACATTTGTAAGGTAAATCTCTATCTGTAAAATGTGCCTCTCTCTCTGTACCAGGAAGAAGAAAGAAGATGACCTTCTCTCTAGAAACTCTTAATCAATACCAAAGGCAAGGACTTAAATCCACATTTTATTGTGCTAGTCTGGTAACCTCCTGCAACTGACTTCCCTCCCCCTCCCAACGTTGGCATTTCTTTAAGGATTAAGCATCTTTCCATAGGCAAGGAACTGATTGCTGCACTCACCTGTGACCGCTCAGCTCCAGACAGACTTGCCTCCTGCTACGCCCACCGAGACAGCAGACCGTTACCTGCTGTGTCCGTCAAGCACTGTGCTGACAGGGCAATCTTGTGACTATTGTAAAAGGGACATTTCA
>NW_025799747.1:0-1339 GCF_021613505.1 Equus quagga
TGAAATGTCCCTTTTACAATAGTCACAAGATTGCCCTGTCAGCACAGCTCTTGATGGAAACGGCAGATAGGTCTGCTGTCTCAGTGAACGCCGTGGGGTGGCAGGTGTGTTGCCTCGGGCTGGGGGGTCACATATGAGCGCTGCAATCGGTTCCCAGCCTAAAGAAAGATGTTTAATCCTTAAAGAAATGCCAACGTTGGGAGGGGGAGGGAAGTCAGTTACAGGAGGTTACCAGACAAGCACAATAAAATGCAGATTTTAAGTCTTTGCCTTTGGTATTGATTAAGAGTTTCTAGAGAGAAGGTCATCTCCTTTCTTCTTCCTGGTACAGAGAGAGAGGAACCTTTTAAAGATAGAGATTTACCTTGCAAATGTAAATGTGTCCTAACAAAGGGCAAGTTCCATTCCTCAGAGCCTCCTTCCCTGTCCCAGTTTATCAAAAGCAATCAGCCTCAAATAATCCTGATGCCAAAGAGACATATCTTGGGGTGGCCAATTTCAGGTCCCTACACTATCATCGTAGAGTTTCCACCTGGAATCACTTTCATTGTTCTTAAATATAATCTTTAGAATTGCATTTTATGCAGGTTAATTTTCTATTAAGTTTTTTCATTTGGGGCTTGAAATAACTTTATCTCTTTTTTGTTGTTGTTCTTGAAAGACACTTTTGCTGTGTATAGAAATCAAGCTTGCCAGTAATTTCTTCAGCAGTTTGAATAGGTCCTGTCACTGTGCTCCTGAGTCATGACTGTAAGTTGGGAGTGAGTGGTGACAAGTTAAGTATTTTGTTTAGAGTCTCCTGATCTTGGGTTGAGTTAGGAGCATAAACACTGTAGGGACCTGAAATTGGCCACCCCAAGATATGTCTCTTTGGCATCAGGATTATTTGAGGCTGATTGCTTTTGATAAACTGGGACAGGGAAGGAGGCTCTGAGGAATGGAACTTGCCCTTCGTTAGGACACATTTACATTTGTAAGGTAAATCTCTATCTGTAAAATGTGCCTCTCTCTCTGTACCAGGAAGAAGAAAGAAGATGACCTTCTCTCTAGAAACTCTTAATCAATACCAAAGGCAAGGACTTAAATCCACATTTTATTGTGCTAGTCTGGTAACCTCCTGCAACTGACTTCCCTCCCCCTCCCAACGTTGGCATTTCTTTAAGGATTAAGCATCTTTCCATAGGCAAGGAACTGATTGCTGCACTCACCTGTGACCGCTCAGCTCCAGACAGACTTGCCTCCTGCTACGCCCACCGAGACAGCAGACCGTTACCTGCTGTGTCCGTCAAGCACTGTGCTGACAGGGCAATCTTGTGACTATTGTAAAAGGGACATTTCA
>NW_025799748.1:0-1339 GCF_021613505.1 Equus quagga
TGAAATGTCCCTTTTACAATAGTCACAAGATTGCCCTGTCAGCACAGTGCTTGACGGACACAGCAGGTAACGGTCTGCTGTCTCGGTGGGCGTAGCAGGAGGCAAGTCTGTCTGGAGCTGAGCGGTCACAGGTGAGTGCAGCAATCAGTTCCTTGCCTATGGAAAGATGCTTAATCCTTAAAGAAATGCCAACGTTGGGAGGGGGAGGGAAGTCAGTTGCAGGAGGTTACCAGACTAGCACAATAAAATGTGGATTTAAGTCCTTGCCTTTGGTATTGATTAAGAGTTTCTAGAGAGAAGGTCATCTTCTTTCTTCTTCCTGGTACAGAGAGAGAGGCACATTTTACAGATAGAGATTTACCTTACAAATGTAAATGTGTCCTAACGAAGGGCAAGTTCCATTCCTCAGAGCCTCCTTCCCTGTCCCAGTTTATCAAAAGCAATCAGCCTCAAATAATCCTGATGCCAAAGAGACATATCTTGGGGTGGCCAATTTCAGGTCCCTACAGTGTTTATGCTCCTAACTCAACCCAAGATCAGGAGACTCTAAACAAAATACTTAACTTGTCACCACTCACTCCCAACTTACAGTCATGACTCAGGAGCACAGTGACAGGACCTATTCAAACTGCTGAAGAAATTACTGGCAAGCTTGATTTCTATACACAGCAAAAGTGTCTTTCAAGAACAACAACAAAAAAGAGATAAAGTTATTTCAAGCCCCAAATGAAAAAACTTAATAGAAAATTAACCTGCATAAAATGCAATTCTAAAGATTATATTTAAGAACAATGAAAGTGATTCCAGGTGGAAACTCTACGATGATAGTGTAGGGACCTGAAATTGGCCACCCCAAGATATGTCTCTTTGGCATCAGGATTATTTGAGGCTGATTGCTTTTGATAAACTGGGACAGGGAAGGAGGCTCTGAGGAATGGAACTTGCCCTTTGTTAGGACACATTTACATTTGCAAGGTAAATCTCTATCTTTAAAAGGTTCCTCTCTCTCTGTACCAGGAAGAAGAAAGGAGATGACCTTCTCTCTAGAAACTCTTAATCAATACCAAAGGCAAAGACTTAAAATCTGCATTTTATTGTGCTTGTCTGGTAACCTCCTGTAACTGACTTCCCTCCCCCTCCCAACGTTGGCATTTCTTTAAGGATTAAACATCTTTCTTTAGGCTGGGAACCGATTGCAGCGCTCATATGTGACCCCCCAGCCCGAGGCAACACACCTGCCACCCCACGGCGTTCACTGAGACAGCAGACCTATCTGCCGTTTCCATCAAGAGCTGTGCTGACAGGGCAATCTTGTGACTATTGTAAAAGGGACATTTCA
>NW_025799749.1:0-1119 GCF_021613505.1 Equus quagga
TGCAGCAGTCTTCCGGGCTGCCAAAGGGCGAGGGCCTCGAAGGGCACTTGAAACAACACAGTGACTCTGAACGAATCCGTGTGTCTCATCCTTACAGAAACATACCCTGTGTAAATGAGTCACAAGCTTTCGAGAATAAAATCCAATTTTCCTGTCAGAGGGAAAGATGACCCCCCAGACTGCCGGGGTCTGGGAGGCTGGCCGCAGGCCGGTTCCCCCAGCCCCTGCCTCTCCTTTGTGAAGCCTGGAAAATGGAGCAGTGGGGGAATCCTGTGGCGGCTGAGTGTGCCTGCACCGTCGACGGATGACTGTGCAGCCCCGGTCCCTCGTGTTCTGAGGGCATCGTAGTGGAGCAGCCTCCGGGGCCTTTCAGGGGTTCGGGTGAACTCCTCAATAGCAGGTTTTTTTCCCTCTTCTTTTCAACATTCGCCTTCTTTTCTTACATCCTCATCTTCGCTTTCTCCTTTTTCCCTTTTTTTGTGCTTTTTTCTTTCTCCTTTTTCTTTTGGCTTTTCTGATAGCGTTTTTCTCCTGGCGTTGTGTTTTAAGTCTCTAAATGAAACTTGACTGCCCCCACGGCCGGCTGGAGAAGCACAAAGGCCTCCCGTCCCACTGGCTACAGTAACGCCATTGTGTGTCCTAACAATGCACTAATTGGCGGCGACAATTGTGTGTGTGTGGGGGGGGGAGGCGGCCGCTCTTTTCCAATCAGCAGGCCACTGAAATAAAAGGAGAGGCAGAGGAGGACGGGAGGCCCAGGCTCCTGATGGCGGGGGACAGACCCACAGAGGGGGCGCAGCACTGGGGTTTGTGCTGGGCTTTCTAAATTAATGATAAACATACAGGAGAAAATAATTACTTTGGGAAAAAAATACAGACTTCACTGCAGGCAACTCCATAGTCCTGGTGGGGGTGGAGGGAGGCCAGGGTGAACCCCTCCAGGACAGCTCTTGGCAGGGGGTTGAGTTGAGCCCACCCCCACAGCAGCATCTGTATTTCTGCAAACTGATGGGAAAGTGGGAGAGGCAGTGAAGGGAGGCTAGGAGGAAACCAGCAGGATGGCTGAGGGGCCGTGCCCTTCGAGGCCCTCGCCCTTTGGCAGCCCGGAAGACTGCTGCA
>NW_025799750.1:0-1119 GCF_021613505.1 Equus quagga
TGCAGCAGTCTTCCGGGCTGCCAAAGGGCGAGGGCCTCGAAGGGCACGGCCCCTCAGCCATCCTGCTGGTTTCCTCCTAGCCTCCCTTCACTGCCTCTCCCACTTTCCCATCAGTTTGCAGAAATACAGATGCTGCTGTGGGGGTGGGCTCAACTCAACCCCCTGCCAAGAGCTGTCCTGGAGGGGTTCACCCTGGCCTCCCTCCACCCCCACCAGGACTATGGAGTTGCCTGCAGTGAAGTCTGTATTTTTTTCCCAAAGTAATTATTTTCTCCTGTATGTTTATCATTAATTTAGAAAGCCCAGCACAAACCCCAGTGCTGCGCCCCCTCTGTGGGTCTGTCCCCCGCCATCAGGAGCCTGGGCCTCCCGTCCTCCTCTGCCTCTCCTTTTATTTCAGTGGCCTGCTGATTGGAAAAGAGCGGCCGCCTCCCCCCCCCACACACACACAATTGTCGCCGCCAATTAGTGCATTGTTAGGACACACAATGGCGTTACTGTAGCCAGTGGGACGGGAGGCCTTTGTGCTTCTCCAGCCGGCCGTGGGGGCAGTCAAGTTTCATTTAGAGACTTAAAACACAACGCCAGGAGAAAAACGCTATCAGAAAAGCCAAAAGAAAAAGGAGAAAGAAAAAAGCACAAAAAAAGGGAAAAAGGAGAAAGCGAAGATGAGGATGTAAGAAAAGAAGGCGAATGTTGAAAAGAAGAGGGAAAAAAACCTGCTATTGAGGAGTTCACCCGAACCCCTGAAAGGCCCCGGAGGCTGCTCCACTACGATGCCCTCAGAACACGAGGGACCGGGGCTGCACAGTCATCCGTCGACGGTGCAGGCACACTCAGCCGCCACAGGATTCCCCCACTGCTCCATTTTCCAGGCTTCACAAAGGAGAGGCAGGGGCTGGGGGAACCGGCCTGCGGCCAGCCTCCCAGACCCCGGCAGTCTGGGGGGTCATCTTTCCCTCTGACAGGAAAATTGGATTTTATTCTCGAAAGCTTGTGACTCATTTACACAGGGTATGTTTCTGTAAGGATGAGACACACGGATTCGTTCAGAGTCACTGTGTTGTTTCAAGTGCCCTTCGAGGCCCTCGCCCTTTGGCAGCCCGGAAGACTGCTGCA
>NW_025799751.1:0-1119 GCF_021613505.1 Equus quagga
TGCAGCAGTCTTCCGGGCTGCCAAAGGGCGAGGGCCTCGAAGGGCACTTGAAACAACACAGTGACTCTGAACGAATCCGTGTGTCTCATCCTTACAGAAACATACCCTGTGTAAATGAGTCACAAGCTTTCGAGAATAAAATCCAATTTTCCTGTCAGAGGGAAAGATGACCCCCCAGACTGCCGGGGTCTGGGAGGCTGGCCGCAGGCCGGTTCCCCCAGCCCCTGCCTCTCCTTTGTGAAGCCTGGAAAATGGAGCAGTGGGGGAATCCTGTGGCGGCTGAGTGTGCCTGCACCGTCGACGGATGACTGTGCAGCCCCGGTCCCTCGTGTTCTGAGGGCATCGTAGTGGAGCAGCCTCCGGGGCCTTTCAGGGGTTCGGGTGAACTCCTCAATAGCAGGTTTTTTTCCCTCTTCTTTTCAACATTCGCCTTCTTTTCTTACATCCTCATCTTCGCTTTCTCCTTTTTCCCTTTTTTTGTGCTTTTTTCTTTCTCCTTTTTCTTTTGGCTTTTCTGATAGCGTTTTTCTCCTGGCGTTGTGTTTTAAGTCTCTAAATGAAACTTGACTGCCCCCACGGCCGGCTGGAGAAGCACAAAGGCCTCCCGTCCCACTGGCTACAGTAACGCCATTGTGTGTCCTAACAATGCACTAATTGGCGGCGACAATTGTGTGTGTGTGGGGGGGGGAGGCGGCCGCTCTTTTCCAATCAGCAGGCCACTGAAATAAAAGGAGAGGCAGAGGAGGACGGGAGGCCCAGGCTCCTGATGGCGGGGGACAGACCCACAGAGGGGGCGCAGCACTGGGGTTTGTGCTGGGCTTTCTAAATTAATGATAAACATACAGGAGAAAATAATTACTTTGGGAAAAAAATACAGACTTCACTGCAGGCAACTCCATAGTCCTGGTGGGGGTGGAGGGAGGCCAGGGTGAACCCCTCCAGGACAGCTCTTGGCAGGGGGTTGAGTTGAGCCCACCCCCACAGCAGCATCTGTATTTCTGCAAACTGATGGGAAAGTGGGAGAGGCAGTGAAGGGAGGCTAGGAGGAAACCAGCAGGATGGCTGAGGGGCCGTGCCCTTCGAGGCCCTCGCCCTTTGGCAGCCCGGAAGACTGCTGCA
>NW_025799752.1:0-1020 GCF_021613505.1 Equus quagga
TTCTTCCTCAGCAAGGAGGAGGATTGGTGGCAGATGTTAGCTCAGGGTTAATCTTCCTCAAAAAAAAAGAAAAACTCAATGAGTTACAAGAAAATTTGGAAAGGTAGCTCAATGAAATCAGGAAGAAAATTAATGAACAGAGGGAATTCTTCACAAAAGAGATTGAAACTATAAAGAAAAACCAATCAGAAATGGTGGAGATGAAAAACACTATGAATGAAATAAAGAAAAATCTGGAGTCCTTAAATAACAGAACTGCTATTATGGAGGACAGAATTAGCAGCTTGGAGGACAGAAATATAGAAAATGCTTCAGATGGCGGAGAGAGACTGAGAACAAAAAGAAATGAAGAAATTCTCCGAGAAATATCCAGCTCAACTAGGAAACGCAACATGAGGATAATAGGTATTCCAGAGTGCAAAGAGAGGGAAAAAGGAGCAGAAAGCTTGTTCAAAGAATTAATGACTGAAAAATTCCTAAACCTGGGGAAGGAGCTGGAATTACAAGTAAAAGAAGCTAATAGAACTCCTAATTATATCCATGTAAGAAGACCTTCTCCAAGGCATAGATTAGTAAAACTGGCAAAAGTCAGGGGCTGGCCCCGTGGCCGAGTGGTTAAGTTCGTGCGCTCCGCTGCAGGTGGCCCAGTGTTTCATTAGTTCGAGTCCTGGGCGCGGACATGGCACTGCTCATCAGACCACGCTGAGGCAGCATCCCACATGCCACAACTAGAAGAACCCACAACAAGGAATACACAACTATGTACCGGGGGGCTTTGGGGAGAAAAAGGAAAAAATAAAATCTTTAAAAAAAAAAAAACTGGCAAAAGTCAATGACAGAAAAAATATTAAGGGCAGCAAGGCAGAAGAAAATAAAATACAAAGGAACTCATCAGGATTTCAGGGGATTTCCCAGGAGAAAACTTACAGGATAGGAGAGAGCAGAATGATATATTCAAAATTCTGAAAAACAAAAACTTTCAGCCAAGAATACTCTAGCCAGTGAAATTATCCATCAGAT
>NW_025799753.1:0-1020 GCF_021613505.1 Equus quagga
ATCTGATGGATAATTTCACTGGCTAGAGTATTCTTGGCTGAAAGTTTTTGTTTTTCAGAATTTTGAATATATCATTCTGCTCTCTCCTATCCTGTAAGTTTTCTCCTGGGAAATCCCCTGAAATCCTGATGAGTTCCTTTGTATTTTATTTTCTTCTGCCTTGCTGCCCTTAATATTTTTTCTGTCATTGACTTTTGCCAGTTTTTTTTTTTTTAAAGATTTTATTTTTTCCTTTTTCTCCCCAAAGCCCCCCGGTACATAGTTGTGTATTCCTTGTTGTGGGTTCTTCTAGTTGTGGCATGTGGGATGCTGCCTCAGCGTGGTCTGATGAGCAGTGCCATGTCCGCGCCCAGGACTCGAACTAATGAAACACTGGGCCACCTGCAGCGGAGCGCACGAACTTAACCACTCGGCCACGGGGCCAGCCCCTGACTTTTGCCAGTTTTACTAATCTATGCCTTGGAGAAGGTCTTCTTACATGGATATAATTAGGAGTTCTATTAGCTTCTTTTACTTGTAATTCCAGCTCCTTCCCCAGGTTTAGGAATTTTTCAGTCATTAATTCTTTGAACAAGCTTTCTGCTCCTTTTTCCCTCTCTTTGCACTCTGGAATACCTATTATCCTCATGTTGCGTTTCCTAGTTGAGCTGGATATTTCTCGGAGAATTTCTTCATTTCTTTTTGTTCTCAGTCTCTCTCCGCCATCTGAAGCATTTTCTATATTTCTGTCCTCCAAGCTGCTAATTCTGTCCTCCATAATAGCAGTTCTGTTATTTAAGGACTCCAGATTTTTCTTTATTTCATTCATAGTGTTTTTCATCTCCACCATTTCTGATTGGTTTTTCTTTATAGTTTCAATCTCTTTTGTGAAGAATTCCCTCTGTTCATTAATTTTCTTCCTGATTTCATTGAGCTACCTTTCCAAATTTTCTTGTAACTCATTGAGTTTTTCTTTTTTTTTGAGGAAGATTAACCCTGAGCTAACATCTGCCACCAATCCTCCTCCTTGCTGAGGAAGAA
>NW_025799754.1:0-1028 GCF_021613505.1 Equus quagga
ATCCTTGTCTGGTTCCTGTTCTTAGAGGGATAGCTTTCAGTTTTTCTGAAATTGAGAATGGTAGTTTTCTCTATTGAGAATGGTAGTTGCTGTGGTTTGGTCATATATGGCCTTTATTATGTGGAGGTATTTTCCTTCTATACTCATTTTATTTAGAGTTTTTATCATAAATAGATGCCGTATCTTGTCAGATGCTTTCTATGCATCTATTGAGAAGATCATGTGATTTTTATTCATTTTGTTAGTGTGGTTTATTACGTTGATGGATTTGCAGATGTTGCACCATCCCTGCATCCCTGGAATGAAACCCACTTGATCATGATGTATGGTCTTTGTAATGTATTGTTACATTCGATTTTCTAGTATGTTGTTGAGGATTTTTGTATCGAGGTTCATCAGTGATATTGGCCTGTAATTTTCTTTTTCTGTGTTGTCTTTGTCTGGTTTTGGTATCAGGATAACGTTGGCCTTGTAGAATGAGTTAGGAAGCTTCTCCCAATCTTCAATTTTTTGGAAGAGTTTGAGAAGGATAGGTATTAAGTCTTCTTTGAATGTTTGGTAGAATTCACCAGGGAAGCCATCTGGTCCTGGACTTTAATTTTTTGGGAGGTTTTTGATTGCTGTTTTGATCTCCTTACTGGTGATTGGTCTATTCAAATTCTCTACTACTTTTTGGTCCAGTTTTGGAAGGTGGTATGTTTCTAAGAATGTATCCATTTCTTCTAGATTATCCAATTTGTTGGCGTATAGCTTTTCATAGTATTCTTTTATTATGTTTTGTATTTCTGAGGTATCCATTGTAATCTCTCCTCTTTCATTTCTGATTTTATTTATTTGAACCTTCTCTCTTTTTTACTTGGTGAGTCGAGGTAAGGGTTTGTCAATTTTGTTTATCTTTTCAAAGAACCAGATCTTGGTTTCAGTAATTTTTTCTATTCTTTTTTTAGTCTCTATTTCGTCTATTTCTGCTTTGATTTTTTATTATTTCCTTCCTTGTGCTGATTTTGAGCTTTGTTTCTTCGTCTGTT
>NW_025799755.1:0-1028 GCF_021613505.1 Equus quagga
AACAGACGAAGAAACAAAGCTCAAAATCAGCACAAGGAAGGAAATAATAAAAAATCAAAGCAGAAATAGACGAAATAGAGACTAAAAAAAGAATAGAAAAAATTACTGAAACCAAGATCTGGTTCTTTGAAAAGATAAACAAAATTGACAAACCCTTACCTCGACTCACCAAGTAAAAAAGAGAGAAGGTTCAAATAAATAAAATCAGAAATGAAAGAGGAGAGATTACAATGGATACCTCAGAAATACAAAACATAATAAAAGAATACTATGAAAAGCTATACGCCAACAAATTGGATAATCTAGAAGAAATGGATACATTCTTAGAAACATACCACCTTCCAAAACTGGACCAAAAAGTAGTAGAGAATTTGAATAGACCAATCACCAGTAAGGAGATCAAAACAGCAATCAAAAACCTCCCAAAAAATTAAAGTCCAGGACCAGATGGCTTCCCTGGTGAATTCTACCAAACATTCAAAGAAGACTTAATACCTATCCTTCTCAAACTCTTCCAAAAAATTGAAGATTGGGAGAAGCTTCCTAACTCATTCTACAAGGCCAACGTTATCCTGATACCAAAACCAGACAAAGACAACACAGAAAAAGAAAATTACAGGCCAATATCACTGATGAACCTCGATACAAAAATCCTCAACAACATACTAGAAAATCGAATGTAACAATACATTACAAAGACCATACATCATGATCAAGTGGGTTTCATTCCAGGGATGCAGGGATGGTGCAACATCTGCAAATCCATCAACGTAATAAACCACACTAACAAAATGAATAAAAATCACATGATCTTCTCAATAGATGCATAGAAAGCATCTGACAAGATACGGCATCTATTTATGATAAAAACTCTAAATAAAATGAGTATAGAAGGAAAATACCTCCACATAATAAAGGCCATATATGACCAAACCACAGCAACTACCATTCTCAATAGAGAAAACTACCATTCTCAATTTCAGAAAAACTGAAAGCTATCCCTCTAAGAACAGGAACCAGACAAGGAT
>NW_025799756.1:0-1152 GCF_021613505.1 Equus quagga
ATAGCTTTCAGTTTTTCTCCATTGAGAATGGTAGTTGCTGTGGTTTGGTCATATATGGCCATTACTATATGGAGGTATTTTCCTTGTATACTCATTTTATTTAGAGTTTTTATCAAAAATAGATGCCGTATCTTGTCAGATGCTTTCTATGCATCTATTGAGATGATCAAGTGATTTTTATTCTTCATTTTGTTAGTGTGGTTTATTACGTTGATGGATTTGCAGATGTTGCACCATCCCTGCATCCCTGGAATGAAACCCACTTGATCATGATGTATGGTCTTTGTAATGTATTGTTGTATTCGATTTGCTAATATTTTGTTGAGGATTTTTGCATCGATGTTCATCAGTGATATTGGCCTGTAATTTTCTTTTTTTCTGTTGTCCTCATCTGGTTTTGGTATCAGGATAATGTTGGCCTTGTAGAATGAGTTAGGAAGCTTCTCCAAATCTTCAATTTTTCGGAAGAGTTTGAGAAGGATAGGTATTAAGTCTTCTTTGAATGTTTGGTAGAATCCACCAGGAAACCCATCTGGTCCTGGACTTTAATTTTTTGGGAGGTTTTTGATTGCTGTTTCAATCTCCTTACTGGTGATTGGTCTACTCAAATTCTCTACTTCTTCTTGGTCCAGTTTTGGAAGGTTGTATGTTTCTAAGAATGTATCCATTTCTCCACAATTATCCAATTTGTTGGTGTATAGCTTTTCATAGTATTCTCTTGCTATCTTTTGTATTTCTGAGGTGTCCGTTGCAAGTTCTCCTCTTTCATTTCTGATATTATTTATATGAGCCTTCTCTCTTTTTTACTTGGTGAGTCGAGGTAAGGGTTTGTCAATTTTGTTTATCTTTTCAAAGAACCAGATCTTGGTTTCAGTAATTTTTTCTATTCTTTTTTTAGTCTCTATTTCATCTATTTCTGCTTTGATTTTTATTATTTCCTTCCTTGTGCTGATTTTGAGCTTTGTCTCTTCTTCTGTTTCCAGTACCTTTAGATGCACTGTTAGATTACTTATTTGGGATTTTTCTTCTTTGTTGAGGTAGGCCTGAATTACTATAAACTTCCCTGTTAGAACTGCTTTTGCTGTATCCCATAGATTTTGGCACGTCATGTTTTCATTTTCATTTGTCTCCAGGAATTTTTTGATTTCTCCT
>NW_025799757.1:0-1152 GCF_021613505.1 Equus quagga
AGGAGAAATCAAAAAATTCCTGGAGACAAATGAAAATGAAAACATGACGTGCCAAAATCTATGGGATACAGCAAAAGCAGTTCTAACAGGGAAGTTTATAGTAATTCAGGCCTACCTCAACAAAGAAGAAAAATCCCAAATAAGTAATCTAACAGTGCATCTAAAGGTACTGGAAACAGAAGAAGAGACAAAGCTCAAAATCAGCACAAGGAAGGAAATAATAAAAATCAAAGCAGAAATAGATGAAATAGAGACTAAAAAAAGAATAGAAAAAATTACTGAAACCAAGATCTGGTTCTTTGAAAAGATAAACAAAATTGACAAACCCTTACCTCGACTCACCAAGTAAAAAAGAGAGAAGGCTCATATAAATAATATCAGAAATGAAAGAGGAGAACTTGCAACGGACACCTCAGAAATACAAAAGATAGCAAGAGAATACTATGAAAAGCTATACACCAACAAATTGGATAATTGTGGAGAAATGGATACATTCTTAGAAACATACAACCTTCCAAAACTGGACCAAGAAGAAGTAGAGAATTTGAGTAGACCAATCACCAGTAAGGAGATTGAAACAGCAATCAAAAACCTCCCAAAAAATTAAAGTCCAGGACCAGATGGGTTTCCTGGTGGATTCTACCAAACATTCAAAGAAGACTTAATACCTATCCTTCTCAAACTCTTCCGAAAAATTGAAGATTTGGAGAAGCTTCCTAACTCATTCTACAAGGCCAACATTATCCTGATACCAAAACCAGATGAGGACAACAGAAAAAAAGAAAATTACAGGCCAATATCACTGATGAACATCGATGCAAAAATCCTCAACAAAATATTAGCAAATCGAATACAACAATACATTACAAAGACCATACATCATGATCAAGTGGGTTTCATTCCAGGGATGCAGGGATGGTGCAACATCTGCAAATCCATCAACGTAATAAACCACACTAACAAAATGAAGAATAAAAATCACTTGATCATCTCAATAGATGCATAGAAAGCATCTGACAAGATACGGCATCTATTTTTGATAAAAACTCTAAATAAAATGAGTATACAAGGAAAATACCTCCATATAGTAATGGCCATATATGACCAAACCACAGCAACTACCATTCTCAATGGAGAAAAACTGAAAGCTAT
>NW_025799758.1:0-1028 GCF_021613505.1 Equus quagga
AACAGACGAAGAAACAAAGCTCAAAATCAGCACAAGGAAGGAAATAATAAAAAATCAAAGCAGAAATAGACGAAATAGAGACTAAAAAAAGAATAGAAAAAATTACTGAAACCAAGATCTGGTTCTTTGAAAAGATAAACAAAATTGACAAACCCTTACCTCGACTCACCAAGTAAAAAAGAGAGAAGGTTCAAATAAATAAAATCAGAAATGAAAGAGGAGAGATTACAATGGATACCTCAGAAATACAAAACATAATAAAAGAATACTATGAAAAGCTATACGCCAACAAATTGGATAATCTAGAAGAAATGGATACATTCTTAGAAACATACCACCTTCCAAAACTGGACCAAAAAGTAGTAGAGAATTTGAATAGACCAATCACCAGTAAGGAGATCAAAACAGCAATCAAAAACCTCCCAAAAAATTAAAGTCCAGGACCAGATGGCTTCCCTGGTGAATTCTACCAAACATTCAAAGAAGACTTAATACCTATCCTTCTCAAACTCTTCCAAAAAATTGAAGATTGGGAGAAGCTTCCTAACTCATTCTACAAGGCCAACGTTATCCTGATACCAAAACCAGACAAAGACAACACAGAAAAAGAAAATTACAGGCCAATATCACTGATGAACCTCGATACAAAAATCCTCAACAACATACTAGAAAATCGAATGTAACAATACATTACAAAGACCATACATCATGATCAAGTGGGTTTCATTCCAGGGATGCAGGGATGGTGCAACATCTGCAAATCCATCAACGTAATAAACCACACTAACAAAATGAATAAAAATCACATGATCTTCTCAATAGATGCATAGAAAGCATCTGACAAGATACGGCATCTATTTATGATAAAAACTCTAAATAAAATGAGTATAGAAGGAAAATACCTCCACATAATAAAGGCCATATATGACCAAACCACAGCAACTACCATTCTCAATAGAGAAAACTACCATTCTCAATTTCAGAAAAACTGAAAGCTATCCCTCTAAGAACAGGAACCAGACAAGGAT
>NW_025799759.1:0-1028 GCF_021613505.1 Equus quagga
ATCCTTGTCTGGTTCCTGTTCTTAGAGGGATAGCTTTCAGTTTTTCTGAAATTGAGAATGGTAGTTTTCTCTATTGAGAATGGTAGTTGCTGTGGTTTGGTCATATATGGCCTTTATTATGTGGAGGTATTTTCCTTCTATACTCATTTTATTTAGAGTTTTTATCATAAATAGATGCCGTATCTTGTCAGATGCTTTCTATGCATCTATTGAGAAGATCATGTGATTTTTATTCATTTTGTTAGTGTGGTTTATTACGTTGATGGATTTGCAGATGTTGCACCATCCCTGCATCCCTGGAATGAAACCCACTTGATCATGATGTATGGTCTTTGTAATGTATTGTTACATTCGATTTTCTAGTATGTTGTTGAGGATTTTTGTATCGAGGTTCATCAGTGATATTGGCCTGTAATTTTCTTTTTCTGTGTTGTCTTTGTCTGGTTTTGGTATCAGGATAACGTTGGCCTTGTAGAATGAGTTAGGAAGCTTCTCCCAATCTTCAATTTTTTGGAAGAGTTTGAGAAGGATAGGTATTAAGTCTTCTTTGAATGTTTGGTAGAATTCACCAGGGAAGCCATCTGGTCCTGGACTTTAATTTTTTGGGAGGTTTTTGATTGCTGTTTTGATCTCCTTACTGGTGATTGGTCTATTCAAATTCTCTACTACTTTTTGGTCCAGTTTTGGAAGGTGGTATGTTTCTAAGAATGTATCCATTTCTTCTAGATTATCCAATTTGTTGGCGTATAGCTTTTCATAGTATTCTTTTATTATGTTTTGTATTTCTGAGGTATCCATTGTAATCTCTCCTCTTTCATTTCTGATTTTATTTATTTGAACCTTCTCTCTTTTTTACTTGGTGAGTCGAGGTAAGGGTTTGTCAATTTTGTTTATCTTTTCAAAGAACCAGATCTTGGTTTCAGTAATTTTTTCTATTCTTTTTTTAGTCTCTATTTCGTCTATTTCTGCTTTGATTTTTTATTATTTCCTTCCTTGTGCTGATTTTGAGCTTTGTTTCTTCGTCTGTT
>NW_025799760.1:0-1152 GCF_021613505.1 Equus quagga
AGGAGAAATCAAAAAATTCCTGGAGACAAATGAAAATGAAAACATGACGTGCCAAAATCTATGGGATACAGCAAAAGCAGTTCTAACAGGGAAGTTTATAGTAATTCAGGCCTACCTCAACAAAGAAGAAAAATCCCAAATAAGTAATCTAACAGTGCATCTAAAGGTACTGGAAACAGAAGAAGAGACAAAGCTCAAAATCAGCACAAGGAAGGAAATAATAAAAATCAAAGCAGAAATAGATGAAATAGAGACTAAAAAAAGAATAGAAAAAATTACTGAAACCAAGATCTGGTTCTTTGAAAAGATAAACAAAATTGACAAACCCTTACCTCGACTCACCAAGTAAAAAAGAGAGAAGGCTCATATAAATAATATCAGAAATGAAAGAGGAGAACTTGCAACGGACACCTCAGAAATACAAAAGATAGCAAGAGAATACTATGAAAAGCTATACACCAACAAATTGGATAATTGTGGAGAAATGGATACATTCTTAGAAACATACAACCTTCCAAAACTGGACCAAGAAGAAGTAGAGAATTTGAGTAGACCAATCACCAGTAAGGAGATTGAAACAGCAATCAAAAACCTCCCAAAAAATTAAAGTCCAGGACCAGATGGGTTTCCTGGTGGATTCTACCAAACATTCAAAGAAGACTTAATACCTATCCTTCTCAAACTCTTCCGAAAAATTGAAGATTTGGAGAAGCTTCCTAACTCATTCTACAAGGCCAACATTATCCTGATACCAAAACCAGATGAGGACAACAGAAAAAAAGAAAATTACAGGCCAATATCACTGATGAACATCGATGCAAAAATCCTCAACAAAATATTAGCAAATCGAATACAACAATACATTACAAAGACCATACATCATGATCAAGTGGGTTTCATTCCAGGGATGCAGGGATGGTGCAACATCTGCAAATCCATCAACGTAATAAACCACACTAACAAAATGAAGAATAAAAATCACTTGATCATCTCAATAGATGCATAGAAAGCATCTGACAAGATACGGCATCTATTTTTGATAAAAACTCTAAATAAAATGAGTATACAAGGAAAATACCTCCATATAGTAATGGCCATATATGACCAAACCACAGCAACTACCATTCTCAATGGAGAAAAACTGAAAGCTAT
>NW_025799761.1:0-1152 GCF_021613505.1 Equus quagga
ATAGCTTTCAGTTTTTCTCCATTGAGAATGGTAGTTGCTGTGGTTTGGTCATATATGGCCATTACTATATGGAGGTATTTTCCTTGTATACTCATTTTATTTAGAGTTTTTATCAAAAATAGATGCCGTATCTTGTCAGATGCTTTCTATGCATCTATTGAGATGATCAAGTGATTTTTATTCTTCATTTTGTTAGTGTGGTTTATTACGTTGATGGATTTGCAGATGTTGCACCATCCCTGCATCCCTGGAATGAAACCCACTTGATCATGATGTATGGTCTTTGTAATGTATTGTTGTATTCGATTTGCTAATATTTTGTTGAGGATTTTTGCATCGATGTTCATCAGTGATATTGGCCTGTAATTTTCTTTTTTTCTGTTGTCCTCATCTGGTTTTGGTATCAGGATAATGTTGGCCTTGTAGAATGAGTTAGGAAGCTTCTCCAAATCTTCAATTTTTCGGAAGAGTTTGAGAAGGATAGGTATTAAGTCTTCTTTGAATGTTTGGTAGAATCCACCAGGAAACCCATCTGGTCCTGGACTTTAATTTTTTGGGAGGTTTTTGATTGCTGTTTCAATCTCCTTACTGGTGATTGGTCTACTCAAATTCTCTACTTCTTCTTGGTCCAGTTTTGGAAGGTTGTATGTTTCTAAGAATGTATCCATTTCTCCACAATTATCCAATTTGTTGGTGTATAGCTTTTCATAGTATTCTCTTGCTATCTTTTGTATTTCTGAGGTGTCCGTTGCAAGTTCTCCTCTTTCATTTCTGATATTATTTATATGAGCCTTCTCTCTTTTTTACTTGGTGAGTCGAGGTAAGGGTTTGTCAATTTTGTTTATCTTTTCAAAGAACCAGATCTTGGTTTCAGTAATTTTTTCTATTCTTTTTTTAGTCTCTATTTCATCTATTTCTGCTTTGATTTTTATTATTTCCTTCCTTGTGCTGATTTTGAGCTTTGTCTCTTCTTCTGTTTCCAGTACCTTTAGATGCACTGTTAGATTACTTATTTGGGATTTTTCTTCTTTGTTGAGGTAGGCCTGAATTACTATAAACTTCCCTGTTAGAACTGCTTTTGCTGTATCCCATAGATTTTGGCACGTCATGTTTTCATTTTCATTTGTCTCCAGGAATTTTTTGATTTCTCCT
>NW_025799762.1:0-12852 GCF_021613505.1 Equus quagga
AGATAAGCTGTCCATAGATGTGTGGTTTTATTTCTGGGCTTTCAATTCTGTTCCATTGATCTGTGCACCTGTTTTTGTACCTGTACCATGCTGTTTTGATAACTGTAGCTTTGTAATATGTTTTGAAGTCAGGGATTGTGATGCCTCCCGTTTTGTTCTTTTTTTCTCAGGATTGCTTTAGAAATTCGGGGTCTTTTGTTGCCCCATATGAATTTTAGGATTCTTTGTTCTAATTCTGTAAAGAATGTCATTGGGATTCTGATTGGGATGGCGTTGAACCTGTAGATTGCTTTAGGTAGAATGGACATTTTAACTATGTTTATTCTTCCAATCCATGTACATGGAATGTCTTTCCATCTCCTTATGTCGTCATCCAGTTCTCTCCTAGCTTGTAGGGTTTCTGTAGAGAAATCCGCTGACAGTCTGATAGGGGCTCCTTTATAGGTTATTCTCTTTTTTTTCCTTACTTCCCTGAGTATTCTCTCCTCATCTTTCCTTTTTGCCAACTTTACTACTATGTGCCTTGCAGTAGGTCTTTTTACATTGACAAATCTAGGAGATCTAAAACCCTCCTCTACACACATTTCTCCATTGATCCCTAGATTTGGGAAGTTCTCTTCAATAATTTCGTTAAGCACACTTTCTGCTCCATTTTCCTTTTCCATATTCTCGGGAACTCCTATGATCCTTATGTTCTTACTCCTCATTGACTCCATTATCTCTCGGAGATTTTCCTCATTTTTTAAATTCTTAGTTCTCTTTCTTCCTCTGTCTGGCACCATTCAGCCTGTCTATCTTCGATTATGCTAATTTGCTCCTCTATGTTGTCTACATGGGCATTCAGGGAATCCATATTCTGTTTTATCCGGTCCATTGTGTTTTTCATCTCAAGTAATTCTGTTTGATTCTTCTTTATGATTTCAATCTCTTTTGTGAAGTAACTCCAGAACTCGGCTTGTTTCTCTATCTTTCTACCTCATTGAGTTTTTTGATTATAGCTGCTCTGAATTCATTATCACTTAGTTTACCTAATTCCAAGTCCTCAGGACTTAATTCTGTGTTTTTATTGTTTTCCTTCTGGTCTGGGGCTTTTATAAATTGCTGGATGGTAGAGGAGCGGTTTTTTCACATGGTGGTAGAATTCAGTTGCAGTTACAGCCTGTCGCCACTAGATGGGGGTCGAGAGCCGCGTGTTATGAGCTCTCCGCCTTGGGGCAAGATGGCTGCGCCCACTGGCTTTGCTGGGGGGGAGCGGCTGTTACTCACTCGCGCCGGTCTGGGTTCAGATCAGTTCTGTTCTCTGGTCTCCCAAGGCCCTTGATTTATGGGGTCCCTGCGGATGGAAGCTTCCCCCCCACCCCCCCATCAGCAGGTCTCCACTGAATCAGCGGCAGGAGTCCTGGATGATCCCCCGGTCGTGCGGCCCCTCCCCCGCTCCTTCCCGACCCGCGCCGCAGCGATCCCAGACTCTAGGGGAGGGAGCGATGTTCTCTCCTACCGTTCCAGCGCCTCCGAAGGTGTAAGCAAAGTTTATGATCTCTGCCTTCTTGGTATTGTAGGTCTCTAACGAGCTGGCATTATTTTTGTTCTCTGAAATTCAGTTCTTCCAATCTTTTGTTGTATTTTGGAGGGGAGAGAATCCCAGGTCAGCTCACCCCACCATTTTGCTCTGCCCCCTCCTGTATTCTGCTGTTTTTTGATGGAGTGTTCTTTTTATCTATCTATTAAGTCCATCTGCTCTAGTTTTTCATTTAATTCCACTGTTTCCTTGTTGACTTTTTGTTGGGTGATCTATCCATTGATGTAAGTGGGGTATTGAGGTCTCCTACTATTATTGTGTTGCTGTTAAGATCTCCTTTTTGGTCTGTTAATAGTTGCTTTATGTATTTGGTGCTCCTGTTTTAGGTGCATATGTATTCATAAGTGCTATGTCCTCCTGGTGGAAAGTCCCTTTTATCATTATATACTGCCCCTTTGTCTCTCATTATCTTTTTTTATCTTGAAGTCTGGTTTGTCTGATATAAGTATGGCAACACCTGCTTTCTTTTGTGTGCCATTTGCTTGTAGTATTGTCTTCCATCCATTCACCCTAAGCCTGTGTTTGTCTTTAGAACTGAGATGTGTCTCCTGGAGGCAGAATATTGTTGGGTCTTGTTTCTTAATCCATCCCACCACTCTATGTCTTTTGATTGGAGAATTCAATCCATTTACATTTAGAGTGATTATTGATATATCAGGGCTTAATATTGCCACTTTATCTCTTGTTTTCCAGTTGTTCCACATTTCCTTTGTTTCTCCTCCCATGTATTTCTGACTGCCATTTCAGTTTGGTGGTTTTCTGTGATGGTTTTCAGTTTTCTCTTTATTTACCATTTGTGTCTCTGTTCTGATTTTTTCTTTAGCGTTTACCATGGGTTTTGTATAAAAGCTCTCATAGATGAGACAGTTCATTTTCTGATAGTCTCTTATCTCCATTAGTGTAGGCAAGTTCCACCTCTTTCCTCTTCCCCATCTAAGATATTTTTATCACAAATTATTCCATTTTGTGTTGTGAGTCTGTGGTTAAAATGAAGTGTTTATAGTTATTTTTGATGCTTTACTTCCCTTTGTCTTTAATGTTACAATTAAGTGTTTGCTAACCTGTTCTGATAGAGCTACAATTTTCTGATTTTGTCTGTCTATCTCCTTGCTCAAGGCTTTGTAAATCGTTTCCTTTTCATTTCAGGTGTGAGGGCATTCTTGATCATTTCTTATAGGGGTGGGGGGTCTTGTGGTGATGAACTCCCTCAGCTTCTGTTTATCTGGGAAAGTCTTTATTTCTCCATCATATCTGAAGGATAGTTTCACTGGATAGAGTATTCTTGGCTGAAAGTTTTTGTCTTTCAGTATTTTGAATATATCATTCCACTCTCTCCTAACCTATAAGGTTTCCACTGAGAAACCTGCTGAAAGCCTCATAGGGGTTCCTTTGTAGATTATTCTTTTCTGCCTTGCTGCCCTTAATATGTTTGCTTTGTCATTTACGTTTTCCAGTTTTACTACTATATGCCTTGGAGAAGGTCTTTGTGCATTGATTTAATTAGGAGTTATACTGGCTTTGTTTACTGTAATTCCAGTCCCTTCCATAGATTTGGGAAGTTCTCAGCTATTATTTCTTTGAACAAGTTCTCTGCTCCTTTCTCCCTTTCTTCTCCCTCTTGAATACCTATAATCCTTATGTTGCATTTCCTAATTGAGTCAGATATTTCTCAGAGAATTTTTTCATTTTTTTTAAGTCTTAGTTCTCTCTCCTCCTCCACCTGAAGCCTTTCTATATTTCTGTCCTCCAAAGTACTAATTTTGTCCTCTATAATGTCAGTTCTGTTTTTTAAGGTTTCTAGATTGTATTGTATTGTATCTCATTCATTGTGTTCTTCATCTCTGGCATTTCTGTTTGGGTTTTTTTAGAGTTTTGATCTCTTTTGTGGAGAATTCTTTCTGCTTATTAATTTTATTCCTGAGTTCACTGAATTGTCTTTCTGAGTTTTCTTGTAACTCATTGAGTTTCTTTATAACTCTTTTGAATTCTCTGTCATTTAGATTGTAAATTTCTGTGACTTTAGGCTTGGTTTCTGGAGATTGTCATTTTCCTTCTGATCTGGAGTATTAATGTATTTCTTCATGGTGTTTGATGTAGTGGACCTTTGCCAGCACATAATGGTAGTTTCTGGTCACAGATTCCACCTGCCAACACTTGGGGGGTAGGGGCAGGAGCTGTCTGTTCTCAACCTGCTGTGTCCACTGGAAGTTGTGCCCATCCACTGGAAGCTGTGCTCATAGGGCTCATCTGCATCTGACTGCTGGCTGCCCCTGCCTGGTGGGTCACACACACAGGCGCAGGCACTCTGGTGTGGATCCACTGCCCCAGCCAACCGGCCAAGTTGGTGCACCAGGCAGGTGGGAGTGCTTTCTTTCACATGTGCAAGACTGCTCCACACTCACTGGTGGCTCACCTGAGCTGCTGGGCTTTGTAGGGGTGCCCACGTGGTGGCTGAGCCACCTTGGTGTGGAGTGTTCCCCACATGCTGGGATGCAGGTCAGAAAGTGAAAGCATTCATGTGAAGGCCTGCCTGTCCCCTGCCCTGCTGCTGCCACTTAAGGGTCACACACTGGCCACTGCACATGGACTCACAACCTAGATTGCTGCCACTGGGGAGGGGGAGGATATCTGCTCACCTCCTTCCACTGCTTCCCATCGATGCAGTACCCCCAAACTTCAGACTTACGGCTGCGTGGATCTCTCAGACATCCTATTGCTCTGTGTGGGTATCCTCTGTTGGTTAATGAATGTCCTTTTTGTTGTATCTTAGCAGGGAGAGACCAAGGGAACAGCTCACTCCACCATGATGCTGACATCACTCTCCACCTTATTCTTCCTGCTAATTATAAGACAAACAAACAAACAAATCTGGATGAAATTTATAAGGCAACTCACAGAAGCCCTAAAGATGAAGAAAAGAAGGTAGACTGGTTAGTAACCTTGGGCGGTGAGTTTCCTGGGGTTTTGTTTGCCTCTAGTATATCTGGACCTGGGCACAGGAGAGTCACTCAATCTGGAAACACCAATGGGCACAGACCAAAAAGCTCCAAGGAAAGCTCACTTTCTTCAGCCAAAAGACTGGGGGGGAAAGCATCTCAAAAGAACAGAAGTATTTTTACCAAAGCTTCCCTACTCAAGACAAACATCTCAAAAAAGTGACTCCCCTCTCACTTCCCACCGTGGGTGGAGCCCTATCTCCCACCTCTGCCCTGCACTTAGGAGTAGAAACCCCTGCACATGACCCTGCACTCTTCATTAGAACCTGGGCTGACATTGCATCCTAGATAAACATTGATCTACTTCTGGGTCAACCAAGCTGAATTTGGGGAAAGTCTTTTGGTAAAAACTCCATCTTATACAGGTTCTGAGCCTTCTTTTTTGCCACTTTTATCCCATAAGTCAATTAAGAGTCTTTTTGTCTAGGCTAGGCAAATTCTTTCTAGTCAAAGGAGCTTAAAAGTGGCTTTCAGCTAGAAAGCCTGTCTAGATTTTCTCCTCATTTTTGACCTGGTAATTCCTTACTGCTTTGTCATTTCGTTGATGCTTTTAAGAAGAGACTTTTACCATTTTATCTATCTTTTTCTATTTAGATCTTTTTAGCAAAAGAGCTTGTGCAATAATCTAGATTTCTATTACTATAAACATGAAGTCCACTTTTTAAAAACTTTGTAGTGAATTATATCATACATAAAGAAAAGTACACAAATCATAACTCTACAGCTGGATGGATTTTCACAGGGTATATATACTCATGCAACTAGTACCCAGAACAAGTACCAGCACCCAAGAAGTTCTTCTCTTTACCACCTTCACTACCTCCCCCAAAGGAAATCATTCTCCTAACTTCAAAACTGTAGTTGAGTTTTGCTAGTTTTTCAGCTTCATAAATGAAATTGCAACTTTTTGAAACTTGCTTCTTGTGCCAAATACTATATATGTAAGACTCATCTGTGTTGTATGTGTAGCAATAGTTCATTCATTCTCATTGCTGACAGTGTCCCATTGAATGAATATGCCATAATCTATCCATGCTACTCTTAATAGATTGGAATCACTCAGTCATAAGGTATGTGTCTATTTGGTTTTAGAAAACACTGCCAAATACATTTTCAAACTAGTTGTACCAATTTAACCTCTTACTAGCCATGTATGAGAATTCTGATTCTTTGTCTACTCTTGACAAATCACTTTTAACCACCTATGAAATCCTCAGTTACTTAACAAAAGAAAACAGTATCTTCTGTTCCCACCTCACATCATTCAAGATCTCTTGTCCTTTTATTAAACTCTGGGTTCTGAGTAAGCAAGTTCAGTTTCTGGACTTCAGTCAAGTAAAACTGTGAAATAAGAGGAGAGAAAATTATTAAAGAAAAGAAATTTGCATCATAAAGAATCTAGAGAAAAGAGGCAGAAAAAAAGAGAAGAGGAAGAAATGTTCTGGGCTGTATAGGCTCTGGATCTGGGAGTTTCTGAAGAGACTTGAGAATAAGGTGAAAGAGTGTTAAAGTAACCAGATTAGGCCCAAGATGGAGTCACTTATGCTAAACCCAATGTCCACAACCCAAAACTTAACTAAATTTCTATGTTAGGCTCACTCAGAAAAGAAAAGTCTAGGTCAACTAATCAGTACTTGCCTGCTCAGTACAAGTTACCTGACCCAGCTCAAGACTTCCATTTGCTCCATGTAGAGAAAGTAACTTTGCAATAACCAATCCACTTTTTCCTGGCACATCTTCCCTGTTCATGCTCCCTCTGCCTATAAAAGTCTTTCATTTTGTACAGCTCCTCAGAGCTCCTTTATATCTGCTGGACTGGATGCTGTCTGATTAGTGAATGGCTGAATAAAAGTCTACTAGATGAATAAAATGTGGAAAAATTTCTTTTAACAGGAGAGAAAAAGGTTTTAGAATGTGAGAGATATAGTAAGAAAAGTGAAGAAAATGGAAGGTATTACTGTGAATTATGGATATTGGATCTCTTTGTTGCTTGAAAGGGGCAAACTAAGATTGGAATTACTATCAAGTACTTTTGAGTACTGAATTATTCCTTTATAAACAGAACCCCACACATACATTGGATCATGTAGAGCTTTACTTTACATAGAGATTACATAAACAAGCTGTTATAGTTGAAAACATTTGAGGAACATTTCTATTACTTCCCTGACAATATTCCTCCCTACCAATAGGCTTCTATAAAACCTACTCTTCTTATGAATTCTTATGAATCTACTGACCACTCCCCAACTCTTCTTCACCCAATGAAAATCTGGGGACATGACTCACGTTCTTCTTCTGTACTTGACACATGCCATAATCCTAGATTTCAACAGCCAAAGTATCTTTGTGATTCACTCGCCTATTTAATTCCAATGAGCTTCACCTATATTCAGTGATGTGTTATTGAAGCCAGTTCTTTCCAGCTCCTGAGAGCTGATTGTTCATACCTCTTTCCAATTCCACACACTATGACATTATGTTGGTAGCTTGAAGTCATCCATGGTAGGAGTATTTATACCACAAAAATCAACAAATGCTACAAATTGGGGCACTTTTTTTGAGGACCAGTTTACCAGCACATGATTGCTTCTACCCTACTTTGACCACTCATACTCAGATTCAGAAACAACCTTAGATTTTGTCATCAGCAGGAATTGCTCCACCCCAGAAATTTAAAACTCCAGTATGTCATTCTCTAACCATCACCTCAACTCTCAGCTCTCTCACAGCCCTATACCCCTATACCTTCTCTTCAGTATCACAGAGACCTTCAGGCTCTATTTGCATGTTCTCTCTGTACTCTGGAAAGGCAGAAAGGCTTCCAGCAACTGTGCTGTACTGCTTCCATTAAGAAGAGGACCAACAAACTACTTAACATTTACCAATTATCTCGTGAAGTAACACAAGGTAACAAAAATCTTGTTTCTTCAAAAATTGATCAAAATTTGTTCTCACCTTCATCTGAAAATGTTCACAGCATCTTCTTTTTGTTTCAGTTCATATAGAGGGTGAACCTGTTGGCATCTGCCAACAGGTCTAGAAATATTTCTTTTTGTTCTGCCTTTTCTCTTTCAACTAGATGTATCCTGTATCAACATACAAAAGAATTAAAACAACTTTCAAATGTCAGTTAAAATAATAAAAAGAAATAGCCCCTTGAAAAAATACAGACACACACATAGTAAAAATGGATTTCTAATGAAAACAGGTGTTCAGTCAGCTAAATAGTCCCATGAAGGATGTCATTTCAGAAACCACCCTCTCAACAGATATTTGGATAGAAATATCTGCCTGGGTACCAGGATGATATTGTGATGATCAAGGCATTACACATGGACTGAAGTACTTCTATGACAACAATTTCTGAATGGGATTCTTTAATTGGGATTTGAGGAAGGAAAAAGGGATTGGAAATAATTATATAGCGATAAAGATTATGTGAAAACTTGTTTTGTCATCATATATACAAACAGCTTAGATACACAAATAGCTAATTATATGTTTGAATATTGCTTTGAATACCAATTTCTAGAGAATGGTAATATCTCTTTATTCTAAAGTTAGTTTACAGTTGTAGCCCTATTTCCATGTTTTCTATGGCCTCCTCTGCCTTAGAATTACAGCCCCCAAGACTAGTTAACTTGAAGTCAAGTCAAAATAAATAACCCAAGCTGAAGCACAGACACAAAAAAAGAATTTGAAAAACTGCATTAGAGATAAGTGGTACACACTCAAAAGATCTAACATATCTGTAATTAGAGACCAAGACTAAGAAGAGAAAGACAACAAAATTGATGAAATGATGACTAAAAATTTGCCAAATCTGATGACAGACATCAATCCACAGATTAAATAAACTCTGCAAATCTCAAGCATGATAAGTATAAACAAAGCCATATCAAGGCACATCATAGTCAAATTGTTTATAATTAAAGAAAGAGAAAAGTTATAAGCAGCCACAGGAAAAAAAAGACATATTACCTTCAAAGAAACAACAATAAGACTGATGGCTGACTTTTCAACAGAAACTAAAACAGTCAGAAAATAACAGAATGACATCTTTAATGCTCTGAAATTCTTGAGGTTGATGGAAAATGATCCTATTTAGAAGCACAGAATGGTAGGAATAAAAAGCACCAGAATAGGAATAGGCAAGTGTGTGGGGAAACAGAAATAAGTACCATCAGTTAATAACTACTATAATAATAAAGACTGGTGGGATTTATAACATACGTAAAAGTAAGTACATGAGAAAAATAGTACAGTGAGTGTGGAGTAGTTAAATGGAGTTAAACTATCATAAGATTCTTAATTTGGGGGAGAAACTATAAAAGCATTAATTTTAAGTAAACAATCATAAATCAAGCATGCATTTCTTTAACTCTAGATCTAGGGTAATCATTAAAGATAACAAACGTATATTATTAAAATATACAGAAGAAGAAAATTACAATAACGAAAATATTAATTCAAAGAAAGTGATAAGGGAAAAATTAAGGAACTTGATTAGAGTTCTCCAGAGAAAGAGAATCAATACGAAGTGTGAATATATGTAGAAAGAGATTTATTTTAAGAAATTGGTTCTTGATTATGGAAACTGGCAAGTCTAAAATCTGCAGGGTGGACCAGCAGGCTGGAGATCCAGGGAAGAACCAGTGTTGCAGTTCAAGTCCAAAGGCTGTCTGGTAGAATTCCATCTTCCTCAAGGGAGGTCAGTTTTTTGTTCTACTCAGGCCTTAACCGATTGGATAAGGCCCACCTATACTATGGAGGGCAGTCTGCTTTACTCAGAGTTCATCAATGTTAATCTCATCCAAAAACACCCTCACAGAAACATCCAGAATAATGTTTGACTAAATATTTGGGCACTGTCGCCCAGCTAAGTTAACCCATAAAATTAACCATCACAGGAACAAAATGGGAAAAATAGACAACAAATAGCAGTCTAGTAGACTTATATCCAACTATATCAGAATTCACTTTAAACGTAAATAGCCTAAATACTCCAATTAAAAGACAAATATTGTAAGATTGGATTAAAAAAACTCAACTATATGCTATTTATAAAAGGTATGCTTAACTATAATGACACAGAAAGGTTGAAAATAATGAATGGAAAAAGATATACCATGCAAACACCAACTGAAAGAAATATGGTTTAGCTATGTTAATATCAGACAAAGTAAACTGTAAGGCAAGAAGTGTTACATGAAATAAAGGGTGAGATTTCATAATGATAAGGGGGGCAATTCAATAGAAAAAATCCTAATTTTGTATGCAAATTGGTTCAAAATTAAAAAGTAAACGTTGACAGAACTAAATAAACACATCAAAAAATCCATAAATGTAAGTGGGGATTTTAACACACTTTTTTCAGTAACTTACGGAACAAGCAAGAAGTCTTGGGCCTAAGAATCTCAGTCAAATTAGCCCTCACTGCAAGGAGAGGACAGCTAAAGGGGCTGGAAGCCACACACGGCCTCAGAAGAATCTTTGTACAGAGTCTCCTCAAGTCCACTCCACAGGACCTCCTTCCAGTCTTTCTCTCATCTCTTTCAACACTGGTAGAATGATGAAATAGTGAGGAAAAAAAATAATGGTGTACTACACAGCCACCCATCTCTTTAGCTCTAAGGACAAAAACCAGAGGTCCCTAGTGCCTCACTCTGTAGCCTTAATCAGAATTGTGCTGAAGAGTTTGCTGTGCCTGGTCAGCTGTTATACAAGCAGCTGTGGCGATGGTTAATGAATTGCTTTTAATTACTTCTTCACTTGAACTTTTCAGCCATCTTAAGTCAGATAGTGTCTGCACAACTGGAAAACATACACACACACACACACACACACACTGATCTCTTGTTGCCAGCCATTGAGTTTAAACACGTAGTTTCGTAAAACTTTGTCTCCTGTTTCAGTTTCAGGTCCCTATATGTTTTCTTTTTGAAAGTGACTTAGGAAACGCAAACCCCAGAAGAAAATGAAAGCTATCGGTTGGACTAACGTATAGTAAACATACAGACCACAGAATAGAAATGTTCTACACCAGAACTTAAATCCCAATAGAAAAGCTTTTCCTATTTTGTGACCTTCTTAAATATTACCTTTATTATAAAAGGGAAAATTAATGAGTATGTTTTCCCCTGCTGTCAACAAAAGCATATGATCAAACATCTCCTCCCTATATACACTGACAAAATAATGACAAGTCTTAGAATGAAAAATTGTAGCAATGTTAGATTAAGCAGTAATTGAAATTCTGTAAGATTAAAACTCTGTGAATCATTCAAGAGTATGGAGTTCACATGTTATTTGCAAGTCTATGACAAGAGACATGTTTGAAATTAGAAAATTCCCTGGGTTCTATAATTCATGCCATTAAATCCTATTTGCCTTTTTCAAGACTTTGAATGTTGACTGGTGTTTTTTAAAGACAATTCTGGTTAGAGACGCAATATGTTCCTCTGGGTCCTTGATATCATATCTCAGGGACATTATCAGAGATGACTATTGGGCATACTTTTCTTTGCAAGACTTCAACTCTTACGATGCAATTATTTTTATGAGAAGTTTGTTTTGAAGATTCCTCACCTAAAGAGAAAGGGAAAGTGTTTTTAAAATCATTTATAATTATGGATTTTTAAAAATTCATGATTTAAAATCATGATGGGTATTTATATATAATTATATATTAAAGTCAACCCTTTGAAATCTGTGTATTCCAGTGTTCAATACATCTTAAAAACAAAAGCAAATTAGCACAGATGGCTTGGAATATGTGATTTTATTCTCAACATTAAAATCATTTAACTTTTTAAAAAGAATAATAGTACCACGAATGAACTCAATAATTCCTAGCAGAAAAGAACATTAATATCTGCTTGCTTTGGGCCACATGCATTTTGCTTTACAATGTGTCCTATAAGGGAGTGTGTTCAGTCTTCTCATCTAGAGAGGAGACTGGGTTTATTCCTTGGTTCCTGGCCTTACTTGTGCTGATCAGAAAAATGGGTAGAGAGGAAAGTCAGCAGAAAGAACAAGGCTTAAACTGATTATTTTTTTCTAATGGCAAATAAAGCAAAGAAGAGATAGGAGGGCAAGAGGGATGACTTTTGGAAGGGGTAAGCAACACAGGAGAGCCAGCACAGGCTGGGATTTAGGGAAAAGACCAAAAATGAGAGTGGAGGTAGGGGAGGGGTATGTGCAACTACTGTGAGGTAGTTTGAAGACTCTGAAGAAAAGATGGGTAAAAGGATTTTCCAGAAATCCAGAAATTTTATATGATGCATTTTCCCCCTGTTGCTGACTCTGCAAGAGAACTCAGTAGAGGATGTGCATTTCCTACACGTGAACACTCTATTCTTTAAAATATTGTTCAATTTCCCAAAAAAACACGCTTGCTAAAGTTGTTACATAATTTTCAACCTAAACAATTCTAATAGGATGATTGCCATCTTCCCACCATGGAGGACAGGAATTGCTAAATACCGGGCAGTCTGACACTGGGTTTGTTGAGGCAGTTCCAAAAAACTCTAAAGAGAAATCAGTTGCTCAGTCTGAGTAGTGTGGAGAGAGGTCCTTAAAAAATTACAGCATTATTAAACTAAAACTGCTTAGAATCAACTACAGCTATTTAGTTGTAATATTAATTAGCGAATTCTCTCTAAAGAAAAGCAGTGAAGTAACTAATTAAAAGAACTCTGCTTCACATAACATCAGTTGATAATGAAATGATTTGAAATGTTTTATTTTGTGCTACACTCCAGGATTAGATTCTCTCCTCTTCCTACTTCCTTACATGAAAGAAACTTTTCACTTAGAAATTCTAAAGGAGTAGTTTTTTTTAAAAAAAGAAGCACTTCTTTAGCAATTCGGGGTCTTTTGTTGCCCCATATGAATTTTAGGATTCTTTGTTCTAATTCTGTAAAGAATGTCATTGGGATTCTGATTGGGATGGCGTTGAATCTGTAGATTGCTTTAGGTAGAACAGACATTTTAACTATGTTTATTCTTCCAATCCATGTACATGGAATGTCTTTCCATCTCCTTATGTCGTCATCCAATTCTCTCAGAAAGGCCTTGTAAGGCCCCAAATTTCTAAAGCAATCCTGAGAAAAAAGAACAAAACAGGAGGCATCACAATCCCTGCCTTCAAAACATACTACAAAGCTACAGTAATCAAAACAGCATGGTACTGGTACAAAAACAGGTGCACAGATCAATGGAACAAAATTGAAAGCCCAGAAATAAAACCACACATCTATGGACAGCTTATCT
>NW_025799763.1:0-2319 GCF_021613505.1 Equus quagga
CCTCTACTTTATATGTGGGACGCCTACCACAGCATGGCTTGCCAAGCAGTGTCATGTCTGCACCCGGGATCCAAACTGGCGAACCCCAGGCCGCCGAAGCAGAACGTGCACACTTAACCACTGCGCCACTGGGCCGGCCCCTCAAAAGCTTTTTTAAAAAGCACACTGAGCTTCCTACTGAAGAATACCAATCAAAAAAATATAGCACCTGTAACACTACAGAAATGTATTACATAACATTCAAGCCAAGAAAGGTGGGTCTTCTGGATACCTAAAAGGCATTTATTTGTCTTAACTGGCATTTGCCCCCAAATTCAAAGCAATTATTCCTGTTCAACCACACACACAGAAAATTGTGTTTTATTTTTAAATCAAAGGAATATATTCTGTCAGTAGTTTTTCACAAAGAGCGCTTGTACCAGAGTCCAAAGTCTAAGTACCCCACCCATCACTTGATATTCCACCATCTGAAGCTCAGTCATAACAATTCTAGTACTTCTCTCTTAGCTGGGAAGACACTGCCGTACTAATCCCGAGTGCCTGGACGTGATCTGCGTTAAGACCTAAAGAGAACTCTGCTCACTTCACAGTCTCATCTCAACTGAGTACTTCTCAGAGTTACAAAACTGATATTCCAGAAATGCCCGTCTTAGGTGTGAGCATTTTCTGTGCTTCCCTGGGGATCTGTTTTATGCTAGGCCCAGCTTCTCCACTTTAAGAGCACCCAAAAGGCTGACTGAAGGAGTCTTGCTTTCACAAGGACTGGATCTCACTGTGTCCACCCTGAATCTCTCTGATGAATTAAGGGAGTCTCTGGCAAACCACCCACCTTTTAGGAAAGAGTGATACATTCTATCTTATCAGAGTTTCAGAGAAAAGAAGGAATTTAAAATAAATATATAAAAGTTTTTAAAAATACTCCTTGTTAAAAGGAGGTTGAGCTGACAATCTCTAGGCCAACAGGACACCTTAAACTTATTTCAGATTTAAAATCCTGACCCAAAGTTAACCGTCAGGATTTAAAGTTTTTACTATGACTTTAGAAGAAAAATCACCTCCATCATCATGACCCTAAATTCAGAAACCAGATGGAACACGCTTCTTGCTTTCTTTTCCCCTCCCCAGTAATCTGTAAACCCCCCAAACCATACCATACTAAAATGGCTAAATGCTGGACAGGCTTTCAAGCAAAGGAAGGGTGTGGCTCTCAGCTAGTGAAGGGGCCCAGGACTGAAAGGGAATGGAAAGAAACAAAACCTGCTTCTCTCTGGAGCATGTGTGACACACACACAGGACTGGTCTAACAAGTCCGTCTGATCTCTCAGGCCAGGCTGCCTCCTTCTCCTCCCCCATGACCCACGTGCCTCTCCAAGGCCCTCCACTGGGACAGATTACACGGAATTTTCTCTAGATCCTGGGAGTCTGAGACACACTGTGTTACTTACCTGAATCCCTGTTGCAACCTTGCCAAAGGCGCCTCACCTAACCTTATAAGGAGAAAGCAGAGCTTTAGGGAGAGGCCGATAAGGAAACAAAGATAAAAGGGAGGGGCAAAAAAGAGAGGGAGGTGTCAGACTAGAGGAAGGGGAGAGGCCAAATGCCTTTCTCCTTCCTACAAGAGGAGGGAGAAAAAGAGAGGGAGGTCAGGTACAGAAGGGGAAATGAGAAAGTCTAATCAAAATGGAAAGGTATTGTTTAACTCTTGTGTCATAAAAGAAAAATCCTAAAATTAACCAGGATACCTTAAACCCTTCCCTACCCTAGGGTAGGGGAAAAAAAAATTCATGGAAAAAAAGCTTAACCTTAGGGTTTTCTAGAGGTCACCCAACTGTTTGAGCTCAAATTCCTTTTTTTAAAGAGGCAGCTTTTCACTAAACCCCCTTACTTTCTATCTATGGCACTCCCACCATCTCTTTGCCCATCATTTGAAGACAACTTGGAAAAGCTGAAAGCATGGAACTGAGTCATATTTACACAGTCCTGCCTCCTCAAAGCCCTGAAGAAAGCAGTAAGACACCTCTTCCATCAGATTTCAAGTACACCTCCCTTTTGAAAGAAAGAATAGAGCGAGGTGTGAGTCTATGAGGAAATCAGAGAAAGTGTTCAAGTCCTATCTCAGCTATAGGATAGCTAACTGAAGGAAATGTTTCTCCTTATCTAAAAGAAAGAAGAAAATCTGGGGCCGGCCCGGTAGCGCAGCAGTTAAGTTCGCACGTTCCGCTTTGTCGGCCCAGGGTTCGCTGGTTCGGATCCCAGGTGCGGACATGGCACCGCTTGGCAAGCCATGCTGTGGTAGGCGTCCCACATATAAAGTAGAGG
>NW_025799764.1:0-2319 GCF_021613505.1 Equus quagga
CCTCTACTTTATATGTGGGACGCCTACCACAGCATGGCTTGCCAAGCGGTGCCATGTCCGCACCTGGGATCCGAACCAGCGAACCCTGGGCCGACAAAGCGGAACGTGCGAACTTAACTGCTGCGCTACCGGGCCGGCCCCAGATTTTCTTCTTTCTTTTAGATAAGGAGAAACATTTCCTTCAGTTAGCTATCCTATAGCTGAGATAGGACTTGAACACTTTCTCTGATTTCCTCATAGACTCACACCTCGCTCTATTCTTTCTTTCAAAAGGGAGGTGTACTTGAAATCTGATGGAAGAGGTGTCTTACTGCTTTCTTCAGGGCTTTGAGGAGGCAGGACTGTGTAAATATGACTCAGTTCCATGCTTTCAGCTTTTCCAAGTTGTCTTCAAATGATGGGCAAAGAGATGGTGGGAGTGCCATAGATAGAAAGTAAGGGGGTTTAGTGAAAAGCTGCCTCTTTAAAAAAAGGAATTTGAGCTCAAACAGTTGGGTGACCTCTAGAAAACCCTAAGGTTAAGCTTTTTTTCCATGAATTTTTTTTTCCCCTACCCTAGGGTAGGGAAGGGTTTAAGGTATCCTGGTTAATTTTAGGATTTTTCTTTTATGACACAAGAGTTAAACAATACCTTTCCATTTTGATTAGACTTTCTCATTTCCCCTTCTGTACCTGACCTCCCTCTCTTTTTCTCCCTCCTCTTGTAGGAAGGAGAAAGGCATTTGGCCTCTCCCCTTCCTCTAGTCTGACACCTCCCTCTCTTTTTTGCCCCTCCCTTTTATCTTTGTTTCCTTATCGGCCTCTCCCTAAAGCTCTGCTTTCTCCTTATAAGGTTAGGTGAGGCGCCTTTGGCAAGGTTGCAACAGGGATTCAGGTAAGTAACACAGTGTGTCTCAGACTCCCAGGATCTAGAGAAAATTCCGTGTAATCTGTCCCAGTGGAGGGCCTTGGAGAGGCACGTGGGTCATGGGGGAGGAGAAGGAGGCAGCCTGGCCTGAGAGATCAGACGGACTTGTTAGACCAGTCCTGTGTGTGTGTCACACATGCTCCAGAGAGAAGCAGGTTTTGTTTCTTTCCATTCCCTTTCAGTCCTGGGCCCCTTCACTAGCTGAGAGCCACACCCTTCCTTTGCTTGAAAGCCTGTCCAGCATTTAGCCATTTTAGTATGGTATGGTTTGGGGGGTTTACAGATTACTGGGGAGGGGAAAAGAAAGCAAGAAGCGTGTTCCATCTGGTTTCTGAATTTAGGGTCATGATGATGGAGGTGATTTTTCTTCTAAAGTCATAGTAAAAACTTTAAATCCTGACGGTTAACTTTGGGTCAGGATTTTAAATCTGAAATAAGTTTAAGGTGTCCTGTTGGCCTAGAGATTGTCAGCTCAACCTCCTTTTAACAAGGAGTATTTTTAAAAACTTTTATATATTTATTTTAAATTCCTTCTTTTCTCTGAAACTCTGATAAGATAGAATGTATCACTCTTTCCTAAAAGGTGGGTGGTTTGCCAGAGACTCCCTTAATTCATCAGAGAGATTCAGGGTGGACACAGTGAGATCCAGTCCTTGTGAAAGCAAGACTCCTTCAGTCAGCCTTTTGGGTGCTCTTAAAGTGGAGAAGCTGGGCCTAGCATAAAACAGATCCCCAGGGAAGCACAGAAAATGCTCACACCTAAGACGGGCATTTCTGGAATATCAGTTTTGTAACTCTGAGAAGTACTCAGTTGAGATGAGACTGTGAAGTGAGCAGAGTTCTCTTTAGGTCTTAACGCAGATCACGTCCAGGCACTCGGGATTAGTACGGCAGTGTCTTCCCAGCTAAGAGAGAAGTACTAGAATTGTTATGACTGAGCTTCAGATGGTGGAATATCAAGTGATGGGTGGGGTACTTAGACTTTGGACTCTGGTACAAGCGCTCTTTGTGAAAAACTACTGACAGAATATATTCCTTTGATTTAAAAATAAAACACAATTTTCTGTGTGTGTGGTTGAACAGGAATAATTGCTTTGAATTTGGGGGCAAATGCCAGTTAAGACAAATAAATGCCTTTTAGGTATCCAGAAGACCCACCTTTCTTGGCTTGAATGTTATGTAATACATTTCTGTAGTGTTACAGGTGCTATATTTTTTTGATTGGTATTCTTCAGTAGGAAGCTCAGTGTGCTTTTTAAAAAAGCTTTTGAGGGGCCGGCCCAGTGGCGCAGTGGTTAAGTGTGCACGTTCTGCTTCGGCGGCCTGGGGTTCGCCAGTTTGGATCCCGGGTGCAGACATGACACTGCTTGGCAAGCCATGCTGTGGTAGGCGTCCCACATATAAAGTAGAGG
>NW_025799765.1:0-2319 GCF_021613505.1 Equus quagga
CCTCTACTTTATATGTGGGACGCCTACCACAGCATGGCTTGCCAAGCGGTGCCATGTCCGCACCTGGGATCCGAACCAGCGAACCCTGGGCCGTCAAAGCGGAACGTGCGAACTTAACTGCTGCGCTACCGGGCCGGCCCCAGATTTTCTTCTTTCTTTTAGATAAGGAGAAACATTTCCTTCAGTTAGCTATCCTATAGCTGAGATAGGACTTGAACACTTTCTCTGATTTCCTCATAGACTCACACCTCGCTCTATTCTTTCTTTCAAAAGGGAGGTGTACTTGAAATCTGATGGAAGAGGTGTCTTACTGCTTTCTTCAGGGCTTTGAGGAGGCAGGACTGTGTAAATATGACTCAGTTCCATGCTTTCAGCTTTTCCAAGTTGTCTTCAAATGATGGGCAAAGAGATGGTGGGAGTGCCATAGATAGAAAGTAAGGGGGTTTAGTGAAAAGCTGCCTCTTTAAAAAAAGGAATTTGAGCTCAAACAGTTGGGTGACCTCTAGAAAACCCTAAGGTTAAGCTTTTTTTCCATGAATTTTTTTTTCCCCTACCCTAGGGTAGGGAAGGGTTTAAGGTATCCTGGTTAATTTTAGGATTTTTCTTTTATGACACAAGAGTTAAACAATACCTTTCCATTTTGATTAGACTTTCTCATTTCCCCTTCTGTACCTGACCTCCCTCTCTTTTTCTCCCTCCTCTTGTAGGAAGGAGAAAGGCATTTGGCCTCTCCCCTTCCTCTAGTCTGACACCTCCCTCTCTTTTTTGCCCCTCCCTTTTATCTTTGTTTCCTTATCGGCCTCTCCCTAAAGCTCTGCTTTCTCCTTATAAGGTTAGGTGAGGCGCCTTTGGCAAGGTTGCAACAGGGATTCAGGTAAGTAACACAGTGTGTCTCAGACTCCCAGGATCTAGAGAAAATTCCGTGTAATCTGTCCCAGTGGAGGGCCTTGGAGAGGCACGTGGGTCATGGGGGAGGAGAAGGAGGCAGCCTGGCCTGAGAGATCAGACGGACTTGTTAGACCAGTCCTGTGTGTGTGTCACACATGCTCCAGAGAGAAGCAGGTTTTGTTTCTTTCCATTCCCTTTCAGTCCTGGGCCCCTTCACTAGCTGAGAGCCACACCCTTCCTTTGCTTGAAAGCCTGTCCAGCATTTAGCCATTTTAGTATGGTATGGTTTGGGGGGTTTACAGATTACTGGGGAGGGGAAAAGAAAGCAAGAAGCGTGTTCCATCTGGTTTCTGAATTTAGGGTCATGATGATGGAGGTGATTTTTCTTCTAAAGTCATAGTAAAAACTTTAAATCCTGACGGTTAACTTTGGGTCAGGATTTTAAATCTGAAATAAGTTTAAGGTGTCCTGTTGGCCTAGAGATTGTCAGCTCAACCTCCTTTTAACAAGGAGTATTTTTAAAAACTTTTATATATTTATTTTAAATTCCTTCTTTTCTCTGAAACTCTGATAAGATAGAATGTATCACTCTTTCCTAAAAGGTGGGTGGTTTGCCAGAGACTCCCTTAATTCATCAGAGAGATTCAGGGTGGACACAGTGAGATCCAGTCCTTGTGAAAGCAAGACTCCTTCAGTCAGCCTTTTGGGTGCTCTTAAAGTGGAGAAGCTGGGCCTAGCATAAAACAGATCCCCAGGGAAGCACAGAAAATGCTCACACCTAAGACGGGCATTTCTGGAATATCAGTTTTGTAACTCTGAGAAGTACTCAGTTGAGATGAGACTGTGAAGTGAGCAGAGTTCTCTTTAGGTCTTAACGCAGATCACGTCCAGGCACTCGGGATTAGTACGGCAGTGTCTTCCCAGCTAAGAGAGAAGTACTAGAATTGTTATGACTGAGCTTCAGATGGTGGAATATCAAGTGATGGGTGGGGTACTTAGACTTTGGACTCTGGTACAAGCGCTCTTTGTGAAAAACTACTGACAGAATATATTCCTTTGATTTAAAAATAAAACACAATTTTCTGTGTGTGTGGTTGAACAGGAATAATTGCTTTGAATTTGGGGGCAAATGCCAGTTAAGACAAATAAATGCCTTTTAGGTATCCAGAAGACCCACCTTTCTTGGCTTGAATGTTATGTAATACATTTCTGTAGTGTTACAGGTGCTATATTTTTTTGATTGGTATTCTTCAGTAGGAAGCTCAGTGTGCTTTTTAAAAAAGCTTTTGAGGGGCCGGCCCAGTGGCGCAGTGGTTAAGTGTGCACGTTCTGCTTCGGCGGCCTGGGGTTCGCCAGTTTGGATCCCGGGTGCAGACATGACACTGCTTGGCAAGCCATGCTGTGGTAGGCGTCCCACATATAAAGTAGAGG
>NW_025799766.1:0-2319 GCF_021613505.1 Equus quagga
CCTCTACTTTATATGTGGGACGCCTACCACAGCATGGCTTGCCAAGCAGTGTCATGTCTGCACCCGGGATCCAAACTGGCGAACCCCAGGCCGCCGAAGCAGAACGTGCACACTTAACCACTGCGCCACTGGGCCGGCCCCTCAAAAGCTTTTTTAAAAAGCACACTGAGCTTCCTACTGAAGAATACCAATCAAAAAAATATAGCACCTGTAACACTACAGAAATGTATTACATAACATTCAAGCCAAGAAAGGTGGGTCTTCTGGATACCTAAAAGGCATTTATTTGTCTTAACTGGCATTTGCCCCCAAATTCAAAGCAATTATTCCTGTTCAACCACACACACAGAAAATTGTGTTTTATTTTTAAATCAAAGGAATATATTCTGTCAGTAGTTTTTCACAAAGAGCGCTTGTACCAGAGTCCAAAGTCTAAGTACCCCACCCATCACTTGATATTCCACCATCTGAAGCTCAGTCATAACAATTCTAGTACTTCTCTCTTAGCTGGGAAGACACTGCCGTACTAATCCCGAGTGCCTGGACGTGATCTGCGTTAAGACCTAAAGAGAACTCTGCTCACTTCACAGTCTCATCTCAACTGAGTACTTCTCAGAGTTACAAAACTGATATTCCAGAAATGCCCGTCTTAGGTGTGAGCATTTTCTGTGCTTCCCTGGGGATCTGTTTTATGCTAGGCCCAGCTTCTCCACTTTAAGAGCACCCAAAAGGCTGACTGAAGGAGTCTTGCTTTCACAAGGACTGGATCTCACTGTGTCCACCCTGAATCTCTCTGATGAATTAAGGGAGTCTCTGGCAAACCACCCACCTTTTAGGAAAGAGTGATACATTCTATCTTATCAGAGTTTCAGAGAAAAGAAGGAATTTAAAATAAATATATAAAAGTTTTTAAAAATACTCCTTGTTAAAAGGAGGTTGAGCTGACAATCTCTAGGCCAACAGGACACCTTAAACTTATTTCAGATTTAAAATCCTGACCCAAAGTTAACCGTCAGGATTTAAAGTTTTTACTATGACTTTAGAAGAAAAATCACCTCCATCATCATGACCCTAAATTCAGAAACCAGATGGAACACGCTTCTTGCTTTCTTTTCCCCTCCCCAGTAATCTGTAAACCCCCCAAACCATACCATACTAAAATGGCTAAATGCTGGACAGGCTTTCAAGCAAAGGAAGGGTGTGGCTCTCAGCTAGTGAAGGGGCCCAGGACTGAAAGGGAATGGAAAGAAACAAAACCTGCTTCTCTCTGGAGCATGTGTGACACACACACAGGACTGGTCTAACAAGTCCGTCTGATCTCTCAGGCCAGGCTGCCTCCTTCTCCTCCCCCATGACCCACGTGCCTCTCCAAGGCCCTCCACTGGGACAGATTACACGGAATTTTCTCTAGATCCTGGGAGTCTGAGACACACTGTGTTACTTACCTGAATCCCTGTTGCAACCTTGCCAAAGGCGCCTCACCTAACCTTATAAGGAGAAAGCAGAGCTTTAGGGAGAGGCCGATAAGGAAACAAAGATAAAAGGGAGGGGCAAAAAAGAGAGGGAGGTGTCAGACTAGAGGAAGGGGAGAGGCCAAATGCCTTTCTCCTTCCTACAAGAGGAGGGAGAAAAAGAGAGGGAGGTCAGGTACAGAAGGGGAAATGAGAAAGTCTAATCAAAATGGAAAGGTATTGTTTAACTCTTGTGTCATAAAAGAAAAATCCTAAAATTAACCAGGATACCTTAAACCCTTCCCTACCCTAGGGTAGGGGAAAAAAAAATTCATGGAAAAAAAGCTTAACCTTAGGGTTTTCTAGAGGTCACCCAACTGTTTGAGCTCAAATTCCTTTTTTTAAAGAGGCAGCTTTTCACTAAACCCCCTTACTTTCTATCTATGGCACTCCCACCATCTCTTTGCCCATCATTTGAAGACAACTTGGAAAAGCTGAAAGCATGGAACTGAGTCATATTTACACAGTCCTGCCTCCTCAAAGCCCTGAAGAAAGCAGTAAGACACCTCTTCCATCAGATTTCAAGTACACCTCCCTTTTGAAAGAAAGAATAGAGCGAGGTGTGAGTCTATGAGGAAATCAGAGAAAGTGTTCAAGTCCTATCTCAGCTATAGGATAGCTAACTGAAGGAAATGTTTCTCCTTATCTAAAAGAAAGAAGAAAATCTGGGGCCGGCCCGGTAGCGCAGCAGTTAAGTTCGCACGTTCCGCTTTGACGGCCCAGGGTTCGCTGGTTCGGATCCCAGGTGCGGACATGGCACCGCTTGGCAAGCCATGCTGTGGTAGGCGTCCCACATATAAAGTAGAGG
>NW_025799767.1:0-1133 GCF_021613505.1 Equus quagga
CCACATGTGTCTAGGTGCTACTGTATGGGACAATGCGGTGTATTGGTCTTCAGGTTTGGGAAATTTTCTTGAATTATTTCTTCCATTTTTTCTGTTCTCTGCCTTGCAACCCTTATTGGTCAGATGAGGGAACTGCTAGAATGATTCTATAATTTTCTTATTTTTTATCTCCCATTTCCATCTATTTATTTTTCTTTTGCAGTGAATTACTCTTCAACTTCCTACCTTTATAAGGACTGTTATATCTTCTACTGTATTTTTTATTTCCAAGAGTTCCTTTTTGATCTCTGTTCTGAATTCATGTGAAAACAGCTTTCAGGCTACTCTGACTGTTTTTGAATCTCCTTTCCTCCTCCCACATTTCTTTTGCTCCTTTGAGCTCCTTTCTCTGCTTTTTTTTGACATTTCCTTTGAGTGGTGGCTGATCCTTGCCTGTTTGCTCATATTTGAGAGTGTGCGTGATTTGTCAATGGTGAGCTTCAGTGTAAAGCCATTTCGCTGGAGACTCCCTAAATTCAGGATCATAGATCATTTAGGCTTCTAAGCTTCCCAAGGAAGAATTCTCTGGTTTTCTGCCCAGGAGATGGAAGTTTGACCTGATGGTCAGGTGGGAACAAGTGATGGAAATCTCAGGGTTCCTCCACTTTTAGTCCAGCATCTTATCTCCCTCTCTGCCAAGGGTCCTCAAGGCCAAGTCTGTTCACTTCAACATGAGCATAGAATAATACCTCAGTCTTCTGGGTTAAAGGGTTAAAGAATTGTCCATAACAATGTATCACATACTGGGTGGTCTAAACAACAGAAATTTATCCTCTTACTGGCTGGAATTTTGAGCTGAAGATGTCTGCAAGGTGGGTTCCTACTTTAGTCTGTGAAGGAGAATCTGCTCCATGCCTCTTCTAAGCTTCTGGTGGTTACCAGAAAACCATGGTGTTCCTTGGTTTGTGGCAGAGTCTTTCCAATCTCTGCCTCTATCTTCACACGGCTGCCTTCCCTCTGTGTGTGTCTCTGTGTCTCTTCTTCTGAGAACACCAGTAATTGAATTAGGACCCATAGACTTTAGTATGACCACATATTAACAAATTACATCTGCAAAGACCCTATTTCCAAACAGGGTCATATTCTGAGGTTGC
>NW_025799768.1:0-1124 GCF_021613505.1 Equus quagga
CCACATGTGTCTAGGTGCTACTGTATGGGACAATGCGGTGTATTGGTGTTCAGTTTGGGGAAACTTTCTTGAATTATTTATTTCATTTTTTTTGTTCTCTGTTCTGCAACCCCTACTTGTCAGATGAGGGAACTGCTAAATGGTTCTCTAATTTTGTTATTTTTTCTCTCCCATTGTCATCTCATTATTTTTCTTTTGCAGTGAATTAATCTTCAACATCCTACCATCCCAAGGAATGTTACATCTTCTATTGTATTTTTTACTTCCAAGAGTTCCTTTTTGATCTCTCTTCTGAAGTCATGTAAGCACAACTCTCAGGCTACTGTGACTGTTTTTGAAGCTCCTTTACTCCTCTGACATTTCTTTTCCTCCTTTGAGCTCCTTCTTCTGCTTTTTTGACATTTCCCTTGAATGGTGGCTGGTCCTTGCCTGTCTACTCATATTTGAGGCTGTGCATGATTTGTCGATAGTGAGCTTCAGTGTAGAGCCATCTTGGCCAGAGACTCCCTAAATTCAGGGTCTTAGGTCATTTAGGCTTCTCAGCTTCCCAAGGAAGAATTCTCTGGTTTTCTGCCCAGGAGATGGAAGTTTGACCTGATGGCCAGGAGGAAAAAAGTGATGGAAGTCTCAGGGTTTCTCCACTTTCAGTCAAGTGTCTCATCTTCCTGTCTGCCAAGGGTGCCCAATGCCAAGTCTGTTCAGTTGAACTTGTGTATAGAATAATACCTCAGTCTTCTGCAGGTTTAAAGAATTGTCCATAACAAAGTACCACACACACTGGGTGGCCGAAACAACAGACGTTTATCTGGCCAAAAGTTTGAGATGAAGATGTCCACAGGGTGGGTTCCTACTTTAGGCTGTGAAGGAGAATCTGCTCCATGCCTCTTCTAAGCTTCTGGTGGTTACCAGCAAACCATGGTCTTCCTTGGTTTGTGGTAGAGTCTCTCCAATCTCTGCCTCTATCTTCACACAGCTGCCTTCCCTCTGTGTGTATCTTTGTGTCTTTTCTTCTGAGAACACCAGTAATTGACTTAGAACTCACACACATCTGTATGACCACATAATAACAAATTACATCATCTGCAAAGACCCTATTTCCAAACAGGGTCATATTCTGAGGTTGC
>NW_025799769.1:0-1124 GCF_021613505.1 Equus quagga
GCAACCTCAGAATATGACCCTGTTTGGAAATAGGGTCTTTGCAGATGATGTAATTTGTTATTATGTGGTCATACAGATGTGTGTGAGTTCTAAGTCAATTACTGGTGTTCTCAGAAGAAAAGACACAAAGATACACACAGAGGGAAGGCAGCTGTGTGAAGATAGAGGCAGAGATTGGAGAGACTCTACCACAAACCAAGGAAGACCATGGTTTGCTGGTAACCACCAGAAGCTTAGAAGAGGCATGGAGCAGATTCTCCTTCACAGCCTAAAGTAGGAACCCACCCTGTGGACATCTTCATCTCAAACTTTTGGCCAGATAAACGTCTGTTGTTTCGGCCACCCAGTGTGTGTGGTACTTTGTTATGGACAATTCTTTAAACCTGCAGAAGACTGAGGTATTATTCTATACACAAGTTCAACTGAACAGACTTGGCATTGGGCACCCTTGGCAGACAGGAAGATGAGACACTTGACTGAAAGTGGAGAAACCCTGAGACTTCCATCACTTTTTTCCTCCTGGCCATCAGGTCAAACTTCCATCTCCTGGGCAGAAAACCAGAGAATTCTTCCTTGGGAAGCTGAGAAGCCTAAATGACCTAAGACCCTGAATTTAGGGAGTCTCTGGCCAAGATGGCTCTACACTGAAGCTCACTATCGACAAATCATGCACAGCCTCAAATATGAGTAGACAGGCAAGGACCAGCCACCATTCAAGGGAAATGTCAAAAAAGCAGAAGAAGGAGCTCAAAGGAGGAAAAGAAATGTCAGAGGAGTAAAGGAGCTTCAAAAACAGTCACAGTAGCCTGAGAGTTGTGCTTACATGACTTCAGAAGAGAGATCAAAAAGGAACTCTTGGAAGTAAAAAATACAATAGAAGATGTAACATTCCTTGGGATGGTAGGATGTTGAAGATTAATTCACTGCAAAAGAAAAATAATGAGATGACAATGGGAGAGAAAAAATAACAAAATTAGAGAACCATTTAGCAGTTCCCTCATCTGACAAGTAGGGGTTGCAGAACAGAGAACAAAAAAAATGAAATAAATAATTCAAGAAAGTTTCCCCAAACTGAACACCAATACACCGCATTGTCCCATACAGTAGCACCTAGACACATGTGG
>NW_025799770.1:0-1133 GCF_021613505.1 Equus quagga
GCAACCTCAGAATATGACCCTGTTTGGAAATAGGGTCTTTGCAGATGTAATTTGTTAATATGTGGTCATACTAAAGTCTATGGGTCCTAATTCAATTACTGGTGTTCTCAGAAGAAGAGACACAGAGACACACACAGAGGGAAGGCAGCCGTGTGAAGATAGAGGCAGAGATTGGAAAGACTCTGCCACAAACCAAGGAACACCATGGTTTTCTGGTAACCACCAGAAGCTTAGAAGAGGCATGGAGCAGATTCTCCTTCACAGACTAAAGTAGGAACCCACCTTGCAGACATCTTCAGCTCAAAATTCCAGCCAGTAAGAGGATAAATTTCTGTTGTTTAGACCACCCAGTATGTGATACATTGTTATGGACAATTCTTTAACCCTTTAACCCAGAAGACTGAGGTATTATTCTATGCTCATGTTGAAGTGAACAGACTTGGCCTTGAGGACCCTTGGCAGAGAGGGAGATAAGATGCTGGACTAAAAGTGGAGGAACCCTGAGATTTCCATCACTTGTTCCCACCTGACCATCAGGTCAAACTTCCATCTCCTGGGCAGAAAACCAGAGAATTCTTCCTTGGGAAGCTTAGAAGCCTAAATGATCTATGATCCTGAATTTAGGGAGTCTCCAGCGAAATGGCTTTACACTGAAGCTCACCATTGACAAATCACGCACACTCTCAAATATGAGCAAACAGGCAAGGATCAGCCACCACTCAAAGGAAATGTCAAAAAAAAGCAGAGAAAGGAGCTCAAAGGAGCAAAAGAAATGTGGGAGGAGGAAAGGAGATTCAAAAACAGTCAGAGTAGCCTGAAAGCTGTTTTCACATGAATTCAGAACAGAGATCAAAAAGGAACTCTTGGAAATAAAAAATACAGTAGAAGATATAACAGTCCTTATAAAGGTAGGAAGTTGAAGAGTAATTCACTGCAAAAGAAAAATAAATAGATGGAAATGGGAGATAAAAAATAAGAAAATTATAGAATCATTCTAGCAGTTCCCTCATCTGACCAATAAGGGTTGCAAGGCAGAGAACAGAAAAAATGGAAGAAATAATTCAAGAAAATTTCCCAAACCTGAAGACCAATACACCGCATTGTCCCATACAGTAGCACCTAGACACATGTGG
>NW_025799771.1:0-1133 GCF_021613505.1 Equus quagga
CCACATGTGTCTAGGTGCTACTGTATGGGACAATGCGGTGTATTGGTCTTCAGGTTTGGGAAATTTTCTTGAATTATTTCTTCCATTTTTTCTGTTCTCTGCCTTGCAACCCTTATTGGTCAGATGAGGGAACTGCTAGAATGATTCTATAATTTTCTTATTTTTTATCTCCCATTTCCATCTATTTATTTTTCTTTTGCAGTGAATTACTCTTCAACTTCCTACCTTTATAAGGACTGTTATATCTTCTACTGTATTTTTTATTTCCAAGAGTTCCTTTTTGATCTCTGTTCTGAATTCATGTGAAAACAGCTTTCAGGCTACTCTGACTGTTTTTGAATCTCCTTTCCTCCTCCCACATTTCTTTTGCTCCTTTGAGCTCCTTTCTCTGCTTTTTTTTGACATTTCCTTTGAGTGGTGGCTGATCCTTGCCTGTTTGCTCATATTTGAGAGTGTGCGTGATTTGTCAATGGTGAGCTTCAGTGTAAAGCCATTTCGCTGGAGACTCCCTAAATTCAGGATCATAGATCATTTAGGCTTCTAAGCTTCCCAAGGAAGAATTCTCTGGTTTTCTGCCCAGGAGATGGAAGTTTGACCTGATGGTCAGGTGGGAACAAGTGATGGAAATCTCAGGGTTCCTCCACTTTTAGTCCAGCATCTTATCTCCCTCTCTGCCAAGGGTCCTCAAGGCCAAGTCTGTTCACTTCAACATGAGCATAGAATAATACCTCAGTCTTCTGGGTTAAAGGGTTAAAGAATTGTCCATAACAATGTATCACATACTGGGTGGTCTAAACAACAGAAATTTATCCTCTTACTGGCTGGAATTTTGAGCTGAAGATGTCTGCAAGGTGGGTTCCTACTTTAGTCTGTGAAGGAGAATCTGCTCCATGCCTCTTCTAAGCTTCTGGTGGTTACCAGAAAACCATGGTGTTCCTTGGTTTGTGGCAGAGTCTTTCCAATCTCTGCCTCTATCTTCACACGGCTGCCTTCCCTCTGTGTGTGTCTCTGTGTCTCTTCTTCTGAGAACACCAGTAATTGAATTAGGACCCATAGACTTTAGTATGACCACATATTAACAAATTACATCTGCAAAGACCCTATTTCCAAACAGGGTCATATTCTGAGGTTGC
>NW_025799772.1:0-1124 GCF_021613505.1 Equus quagga
CCACATGTGTCTAGGTGCTACTGTATGGGACAATGCGGTGTATTGGTGTTCAGTTTGGGGAAACTTTCTTGAATTATTTATTTCATTTTTTTTGTTCTCTGTTCTGCAACCCCTACTTGTCAGATGAGGGAACTGCTAAATGGTTCTCTAATTTTGTTATTTTTTCTCTCCCATTGTCATCTCATTATTTTTCTTTTGCAGTGAATTAATCTTCAACATCCTACCATCCCAAGGAATGTTACATCTTCTATTGTATTTTTTACTTCCAAGAGTTCCTTTTTGATCTCTCTTCTGAAGTCATGTAAGCACAACTCTCAGGCTACTGTGACTGTTTTTGAAGCTCCTTTACTCCTCTGACATTTCTTTTCCTCCTTTGAGCTCCTTCTTCTGCTTTTTTGACATTTCCCTTGAATGGTGGCTGGTCCTTGCCTGTCTACTCATATTTGAGGCTGTGCATGATTTGTCGATAGTGAGCTTCAGTGTAGAGCCATCTTGGCCAGAGACTCCCTAAATTCAGGGTCTTAGGTCATTTAGGCTTCTCAGCTTCCCAAGGAAGAATTCTCTGGTTTTCTGCCCAGGAGATGGAAGTTTGACCTGATGGCCAGGAGGAAAAAAGTGATGGAAGTCTCAGGGTTTCTCCACTTTCAGTCAAGTGTCTCATCTTCCTGTCTGCCAAGGGTGCCCAATGCCAAGTCTGTTCAGTTGAACTTGTGTATAGAATAATACCTCAGTCTTCTGCAGGTTTAAAGAATTGTCCATAACAAAGTACCACACACACTGGGTGGCCGAAACAACAGACGTTTATCTGGCCAAAAGTTTGAGATGAAGATGTCCACAGGGTGGGTTCCTACTTTAGGCTGTGAAGGAGAATCTGCTCCATGCCTCTTCTAAGCTTCTGGTGGTTACCAGCAAACCATGGTCTTCCTTGGTTTGTGGTAGAGTCTCTCCAATCTCTGCCTCTATCTTCACACAGCTGCCTTCCCTCTGTGTGTATCTTTGTGTCTTTTCTTCTGAGAACACCAGTAATTGACTTAGAACTCACACACATCTGTATGACCACATAATAACAAATTACATCATCTGCAAAGACCCTATTTCCAAACAGGGTCATATTCTGAGGTTGC
>NW_025799773.1:0-1124 GCF_021613505.1 Equus quagga
GCAACCTCAGAATATGACCCTGTTTGGAAATAGGGTCTTTGCAGATGATGTAATTTGTTATTATGTGGTCATACAGATGTGTGTGAGTTCTAAGTCAATTACTGGTGTTCTCAGAAGAAAAGACACAAAGATACACACAGAGGGAAGGCAGCTGTGTGAAGATAGAGGCAGAGATTGGAGAGACTCTACCACAAACCAAGGAAGACCATGGTTTGCTGGTAACCACCAGAAGCTTAGAAGAGGCATGGAGCAGATTCTCCTTCACAGCCTAAAGTAGGAACCCACCCTGTGGACATCTTCATCTCAAACTTTTGGCCAGATAAACGTCTGTTGTTTCGGCCACCCAGTGTGTGTGGTACTTTGTTATGGACAATTCTTTAAACCTGCAGAAGACTGAGGTATTATTCTATACACAAGTTCAACTGAACAGACTTGGCATTGGGCACCCTTGGCAGACAGGAAGATGAGACACTTGACTGAAAGTGGAGAAACCCTGAGACTTCCATCACTTTTTTCCTCCTGGCCATCAGGTCAAACTTCCATCTCCTGGGCAGAAAACCAGAGAATTCTTCCTTGGGAAGCTGAGAAGCCTAAATGACCTAAGACCCTGAATTTAGGGAGTCTCTGGCCAAGATGGCTCTACACTGAAGCTCACTATCGACAAATCATGCACAGCCTCAAATATGAGTAGACAGGCAAGGACCAGCCACCATTCAAGGGAAATGTCAAAAAAGCAGAAGAAGGAGCTCAAAGGAGGAAAAGAAATGTCAGAGGAGTAAAGGAGCTTCAAAAACAGTCACAGTAGCCTGAGAGTTGTGCTTACATGACTTCAGAAGAGAGATCAAAAAGGAACTCTTGGAAGTAAAAAATACAATAGAAGATGTAACATTCCTTGGGATGGTAGGATGTTGAAGATTAATTCACTGCAAAAGAAAAATAATGAGATGACAATGGGAGAGAAAAAATAACAAAATTAGAGAACCATTTAGCAGTTCCCTCATCTGACAAGTAGGGGTTGCAGAACAGAGAACAAAAAAAATGAAATAAATAATTCAAGAAAGTTTCCCCAAACTGAACACCAATACACCGCATTGTCCCATACAGTAGCACCTAGACACATGTGG
>NW_025799774.1:0-1133 GCF_021613505.1 Equus quagga
GCAACCTCAGAATATGACCCTGTTTGGAAATAGGGTCTTTGCAGATGTAATTTGTTAATATGTGGTCATACTAAAGTCTATGGGTCCTAATTCAATTACTGGTGTTCTCAGAAGAAGAGACACAGAGACACACACAGAGGGAAGGCAGCCGTGTGAAGATAGAGGCAGAGATTGGAAAGACTCTGCCACAAACCAAGGAACACCATGGTTTTCTGGTAACCACCAGAAGCTTAGAAGAGGCATGGAGCAGATTCTCCTTCACAGACTAAAGTAGGAACCCACCTTGCAGACATCTTCAGCTCAAAATTCCAGCCAGTAAGAGGATAAATTTCTGTTGTTTAGACCACCCAGTATGTGATACATTGTTATGGACAATTCTTTAACCCTTTAACCCAGAAGACTGAGGTATTATTCTATGCTCATGTTGAAGTGAACAGACTTGGCCTTGAGGACCCTTGGCAGAGAGGGAGATAAGATGCTGGACTAAAAGTGGAGGAACCCTGAGATTTCCATCACTTGTTCCCACCTGACCATCAGGTCAAACTTCCATCTCCTGGGCAGAAAACCAGAGAATTCTTCCTTGGGAAGCTTAGAAGCCTAAATGATCTATGATCCTGAATTTAGGGAGTCTCCAGCGAAATGGCTTTACACTGAAGCTCACCATTGACAAATCACGCACACTCTCAAATATGAGCAAACAGGCAAGGATCAGCCACCACTCAAAGGAAATGTCAAAAAAAAGCAGAGAAAGGAGCTCAAAGGAGCAAAAGAAATGTGGGAGGAGGAAAGGAGATTCAAAAACAGTCAGAGTAGCCTGAAAGCTGTTTTCACATGAATTCAGAACAGAGATCAAAAAGGAACTCTTGGAAATAAAAAATACAGTAGAAGATATAACAGTCCTTATAAAGGTAGGAAGTTGAAGAGTAATTCACTGCAAAAGAAAAATAAATAGATGGAAATGGGAGATAAAAAATAAGAAAATTATAGAATCATTCTAGCAGTTCCCTCATCTGACCAATAAGGGTTGCAAGGCAGAGAACAGAAAAAATGGAAGAAATAATTCAAGAAAATTTCCCAAACCTGAAGACCAATACACCGCATTGTCCCATACAGTAGCACCTAGACACATGTGG
>NW_025799775.1:0-1138 GCF_021613505.1 Equus quagga
ACACTTATATCAATAACATTTACCCACATAATACCAACTAAGAAAGATTATCATCAGTTTCTGACAATGCTTCCAAAGTAAGTTAACAGACCAAACAAGCCTAATTAGTTTAGAATCTTCCACCTTATAGGAAGAGAGAGCAAATTTTCTCTGTGAAGTCTCAGGGGCCCTCTGAAAATCCTCAGAGAAATTCTCTTCCTTCATTCAGGTCAAAGGAAAACCTTTATTTAGGACTGGAATAAATTTTTTTTTTTGAGAGAGAAGCTTGTCAAAAATATCAAAAGGTTCTTAAAACACTTATTTAAACAATGCTCACAGTGAAACAATGCTTAGGTATTGTGGGGACCTGGAATTGGCCACCCCAAGATATGTCACTTTGGCATCAGGATTATTTGAGGCTGATTGCTTTTGATAAACTGGGACAGGGAAGGAGGCTCTGAGGAATGGAACTTGCTCTTCCTTAGGACACATTTACATTTGTAAGGTAAATCTCTATCTGTAAAAGCTGCCTCCCTCTCTGTACCAGGAAGAAGAAAGGAGATGACCTTCTCTCTAAAAACTCTTAATCAATACCAAAGGCAATGACTTAAAATCTGCATTTTATTGTGCTAGTCTGGTAACCTCCTGTAACTGACTTCCCTCCCCCTCCCAACTTTGGCATTCCTTAAGGATTAAGCATCTTTCCTTAGGCTAGGAACCCATTGCTGCTGCGCTCACCTGTGACCGCCCAGCTCCAGGCATAGACTTGCCTCCTGCTACGCCCACCGAGATAGCAGACCACTACCTGCTGTGTCCATCAAGCACTGTGCCAACAGGGCAATCTTGTGACTATTGTGGGAGGGACATTTCAATCACATGTGAAACACCCTGTTTGGGGCTATATAACCACTCTGTGCACCCCACTTCTTCGGTGCCCTTTCTTCCTTCGGGAAGAAAGGCCCCGGGCCATGGTTCCTCATAAAGCTTTGTTTAATTTTCTCTTGCTATTCTGTCTCATGTGAATTTAATTCGTTCTCCAGCTAGACGAACCCCCATTTGGGGAGAGGAAATGTCCTCCTCCCCTACAGTATCAACAGCAAAAAAAAAAAAAAAACTTAATAGAGCGACCTCTGTCTTTTTGCACCTAGGAAACATAAAC
>NW_025799776.1:0-1138 GCF_021613505.1 Equus quagga
GTTTATGTTTCCTAGGTGCAAAAAGACAGAGGTCGCTCTATTAAGTTTTTTTTTTTTTTTTGCTGTTGATACTGTAGGGGAGGAGGACATTTCCTCTCCCCAAATGGGGGTTCGTCTAGCTGGAGAACGAATTAAATTCACATGAGACAGAATAGCAAGAGAAAATTAAACAAAGCTTTATGAGGAACCATGGCCCGGGGCCTTTCTTCCCGAAGGAAGAAAGGGCACCGAAGAAGTGGGGTGCACAGAGTGGTTATATAGCCCCAAACAGGGTGTTTCACATGTGATTGAAATGTCCCTCCCACAATAGTCACAAGATTGCCCTGTTGGCACAGTGCTTGATGGACACAGCAGGTAGTGGTCTGCTATCTCGGTGGGCGTAGCAGGAGGCAAGTCTATGCCTGGAGCTGGGCGGTCACAGGTGAGCGCAGCAGCAATGGGTTCCTAGCCTAAGGAAAGATGCTTAATCCTTAAGGAATGCCAAAGTTGGGAGGGGGAGGGAAGTCAGTTACAGGAGGTTACCAGACTAGCACAATAAAATGCAGATTTTAAGTCATTGCCTTTGGTATTGATTAAGAGTTTTTAGAGAGAAGGTCATCTCCTTTCTTCTTCCTGGTACAGAGAGGGAGGCAGCTTTTACAGATAGAGATTTACCTTACAAATGTAAATGTGTCCTAAGGAAGAGCAAGTTCCATTCCTCAGAGCCTCCTTCCCTGTCCCAGTTTATCAAAAGCAATCAGCCTCAAATAATCCTGATGCCAAAGTGACATATCTTGGGGTGGCCAATTCCAGGTCCCCACAATACCTAAGCATTGTTTCACTGTGAGCATTGTTTAAATAAGTGTTTTAAGAACCTTTTGATATTTTTGACAAGCTTCTCTCTCAAAAAAAAAAATTTATTCCAGTCCTAAATAAAGGTTTTCCTTTGACCTGAATGAAGGAAGAGAATTTCTCTGAGGATTTTCAGAGGGCCCCTGAGACTTCACAGAGAAAATTTGCTCTCTCTTCCTATAAGGTGGAAGATTCTAAACTAATTAGGCTTGTTTGGTCTGTTAACTTACTTTGGAAGCATTGTCAGAAACTGATGATAATCTTTCTTAGTTGGTATTATGTGGGTAAATGTTATTGATATAAGTGT
>NW_025799777.1:0-1136 GCF_021613505.1 Equus quagga
AAAAAATTAACAGAAAGGAACCCAAGCATAATACTAAAGAAAGTCATTAAACCACAAGGGAAGAGAGCAAGAGAAGAAGAAAGAAACAGGAGGAACTACTAAAACACCCAGAAAAAAAAAGTGGCAATAAGTACATTCTTATTAATGGCTATTTTAAATTTCAATGGACTAAATGTTCCAATCAAAAGGCATTGGGTGGCTGATTGGATAAAGACAGTGACCCATATTTGCGCTAGCCAAAAGACACACTTCAGAACTAAAGACACTGACAAACTGAAAGTGAAGGGATGGAAAAGATACGCCATGCAAATGGTGATGAAAAGAAAGCTGGAGTAGCAATACTTAGACAAAATAGAGTTTGAAACAAAAACCGTAATAAGGAACAAAGAAGGACACTATATAATGGTAAAGGTAACACTCCAAAAAGAGGATAGAACACTTGTAAATATCTATGCACCCAACCTAGGAGCACTTAAATATATAAAGCAGTTATTAACAGTCATGAAATGAGAAATAGCAACACAATAATAGTAAGGGACTTTAACACTCCACATACACCAATGGATAGATCATCCAAACAGAAGATCAATAAGGAAACATTGGCCTTAAATGACATATTAGACCAGATGGACTTAGATATATACAGAATATTCCACCCCAAAACTGCAGAATACACATTCTTTTCATATGCACATGGGACTTTCTCCAGGATTGATCACATATTAGACCACAAAACAAGTCTCAATAGATTCAAGAAGATTGAAATAATATAAAGCATCTTTTGTGACCACAACCATATGAAATTAGAAATCAACTACAAGAAGAAAATCAGAAAACCCACCAACAAGTGGAGATTAAAAAATGCTACTGAATAATGATTGTGTCAATGAAGAAATCAAAGGAGAAATTAAAAAAGTACCTGGAGAGAAATGAAAATATGTCATGTCAAAATTTATGGGGTATAGCAAAAGCAGTTCTGAGAGGGAAGTTTACAGCAATACACACCTACCTCAACAAAGGAGAAAAACCTCAATTCAACAATGTAATAGTGCACCTAAAGGAACTGGAAAAAGAAGAACAAACAAAGCCCCAACTCGGTAGAAGGAAGGAAATAATACAAATCAGAGCAAAAATAA
>NW_025799778.1:0-1136 GCF_021613505.1 Equus quagga
TTATTTTTGCTCTGATTTGTATTATTTCCTTCCTTCTACCGAGTTGGGGCTTTGTTTGTTCTTCTTTTTCCAGTTCCTTTAGGTGCACTATTACATTGTTGAATTGAGGTTTTTCTCCTTTGTTGAGGTAGGTGTGTATTGCTGTAAACTTCCCTCTCAGAACTGCTTTTGCTATACCCCATAAATTTTGACATGACATATTTTCATTTCTCTCCAGGTACTTTTTTAATTTCTCCTTTGATTTCTTCATTGACACAATCATTATTCAGTAGCATTTTTTAATCTCCACTTGTTGGTGGGTTTTCTGATTTTCTTCTTGTAGTTGATTTCTAATTTCATATGGTTGTGGTCACAAAAGATGCTTTATATTATTTCAATCTTCTTGAATCTATTGAGACTTGTTTTGTGGTCTAATATGTGATCAATCCTGGAGAAAGTCCCATGTGCATATGAAAAGAATGTGTATTCTGCAGTTTTGGGGTGGAATATTCTGTATATATCTAAGTCCATCTGGTCTAATATGTCATTTAAGGCCAATGTTTCCTTATTGATCTTCTGTTTGGATGATCTATCCATTGGTGTATGTGGAGTGTTAAAGTCCCTTACTATTATTGTGTTGCTATTTCTCATTTCATGACTGTTAATAACTGCTTTATATATTTAAGTGCTCCTAGGTTGGGTGCATAGATATTTACAAGTGTTCTATCCTCTTTTTGGAGTGTTACCTTTACCATTATATAGTGTCCTTCTTTGTTCCTTATTACGGTTTTTGTTTCAAACTCTATTTTGTCTAAGTATTGCTACTCCAGCTTTCTTTTCATCACCATTTGCATGGCGTATCTTTTCCATCCCTTCACTTTCAGTTTGTCAGTGTCTTTAGTTCTGAAGTGTGTCTTTTGGCTAGCGCAAATATGGGTCACTGTCTTTATCCAATCAGCCACCCAATGCCTTTTGATTGGAACATTTAGTCCATTGAAATTTAAAATAGCCATTAATAAGAATGTACTTATTGCCACTTTTTTTTTCTGGGTGTTTTAGTAGTTCCTCCTGTTTCTTTCTTCTTCTCTTGCTCTCTTCCCTTGTGGTTTAATGACTTTCTTTAGTATTATGCTTGGGTTCCTTTCTGTTAATTTTTT
>NW_025799779.1:0-1089 GCF_021613505.1 Equus quagga
CGGGTCATGCAGTCCTTCCAACCAGAGGCCCTGAGGCAGGCTACCCCAGATGGACACTTGAACCCTGAAGCCAGGCTCTAACAGGCAGACTTTGTGAGACAACTTAAAGAAATAACACTTATAGCTGTGCTGTGGGGCCGGTGGCACTCACTTCCATTGAGACATCCTCCTAGCAAAGAGCTCAGTGCAGCCGCTGGGTCTCCTGATGGGGCAGCGATGTCAAGCTGGTGGCACAGGCACCACGAAGGGGCAAGCCCCATATTGGGGGCCATTTCTGCTACCGAACCAAATGGATTCACCTCCAGGTAAGTTAAATAAGACTCTCCACCAGAAGTGGTTGTCTCACAAAGTAAGGTATATTTGTGGCAAATAGGAGACCACACAGAATCACTTCCAAAGTCATGGCCTCCCCAAACAAAGGGAAACGGGGACATTTATTTCTGATGTGGAATGCATATTCAAAAGGGAGAGGGGGGTATTCACTTGCACAGGCTCAGCTGGAATGCATAATTCCACATACACTGCAGGTTATGGGAATAAGGCTTAAGATCCTCCTGGAGAGATCTCAGCATTAAAAATAAGGCAAAGGGGGGCTGGCACTGTGGCCGAGTGGTTAACTTCGCATGCTCTGCTGCAGGCGGCCCAGTGTTTCGTTGGTTCGAATCCTGGGCGCGGACATGGCACCGCTCATCAGACCACGCTGAGGCAGCGTCCCACATGCCACAACTAGAAGAACCCACAACGAAGAATACACAACTATGTACCGGGGGGCTTTGGGGAGAAAAAGGAAAAAATAAAATCTTTAAAAAAAAAATAAGGCAAAGGTCATAGGCATAGCTCTTGTGGTGAGGCTTGGTCTGGTTCAGGGTGGTTGGCGATTGCATCTCCTTAACATAAGGCAAGGAAAAAGAACAATTTGGAACAACAGTTAAAATATCCAAACCCAGCCTTGAGTTCTTCGGGGTAACTAGTCGGTGACAATAGTGCTTCTTGGTACACTTTGCTCAGGGACTAGAGGGCCAGGCTCACAGCCGAAACCCACTGGGAACTTTCCACCATGATCTTTAAAACCAAAGTTGTTTTTTATGG
>NW_025799780.1:0-1089 GCF_021613505.1 Equus quagga
CCATAAAAAACAACTTTGGTTTTAAAGATCATGGTGGAAAGTTCCCAGTGGGTTTCGGCTGTGAGCCTGGCCCTCTAGTCCCTGAGCAAAGTGTACCAAGAAGCACTATTGTCACCGACTAGTTACCCCGAAGAACTCAAGGCTGGGTTTGGATATTTTAACTGTTGTTCCAAATTGTTCTTTTTCCTTGCCTTATGTTAAGGAGATGCAATCGCCAACCACCCTGAACCAGACCAAGCCTCACCACAAGAGCTATGCCTATGACCTTTGCCTTATTTTTTTTTTAAAGATTTTATTTTTTCCTTTTTCTCCCCAAAGCCCCCCGGTACATAGTTGTGTATTCTTCGTTGTGGGTTCTTCTAGTTGTGGCATGTGGGACGCTGCCTCAGCGTGGTCTGATGAGCGGTGCCATGTCCGCGCCCAGGATTCGAACCAACGAAACACTGGGCCGCCTGCAGCAGAGCATGCGAAGTTAACCACTCGGCCACAGTGCCAGCCCCCCTTTGCCTTATTTTTAATGCTGAGATCTCTCCAGGAGGATCTTAAGCCTTATTCCCATAACCTGCAGTGTATGTGGAATTATGCATTCCAGCTGAGCCTGTGCAAGTGAATACCCCCCTCTCCCTTTTGAATATGCATTCCACATCAGAAATAAATGTCCCCGTTTCCCTTTGTTTGGGGAGGCCATGACTTTGGAAGTGATTCTGTGTGGTCTCCTATTTGCCACAAATATACCTTACTTTGTGAGACAACCACTTCTGGTGGAGAGTCTTATTTAACTTACCTGGAGGTGAATCCATTTGGTTCGGTAGCAGAAATGGCCCCCAATATGGGGCTTGCCCCTTCGTGGTGCCTGTGCCACCAGCTTGACATCGCTGCCCCATCAGGAGACCCAGCGGCTGCACTGAGCTCTTTGCTAGGAGGATGTCTCAATGGAAGTGAGTGCCACCGGCCCCACAGCACAGCTATAAGTGTTATTTCTTTAAGTTGTCTCACAAAGTCTGCCTGTTAGAGCCTGGCTTCAGGGTTCAAGTGTCCATCTGGGGTAGCCTGCCTCAGGGCCTCTGGTTGGAAGGACTGCATGACCCG
>NW_025799781.1:0-1964 GCF_021613505.1 Equus quagga
TTCCTCTGAAAAAAAATATAGCAAATTCAGAGTCAATTTGACAGGATGGAAATGTGAAAACAACTTCAAATTCATAAAATTCGCTATCCAAAATTACCACTTTCAAGTTGTAGCTGACCTCACTCTTAGACACATATACACAGATACAGACACTCACACTGAAAGAGACATACACAGTGGCTCAGGTAAACCATGGGATACATCATAGGAATTTACCTTTGTCCTGTTCAGTCTCCACTGAAAAGTAAAGGAAGAAAGGAACAATTTATTACAAAGGAAGGTACCATGCTAGGATGCGAGGAGAGTGGACATTTGAAACACTTTCCTAGTTTAGTCTGTGATGCAAATTTACCCATATTTGTGAGAATCAGAACCTTCAGTTTCCAAAGGACATCTCAGCCATCAGAGGCACACTTGTTTTCCATCCCTCCACTCCTTGGTGCAAAAGGAATTAAGATAGGAAAGGAAAGCAGGAGAGGAGGAATGACTATTTCTTCTAGGAGTAACAATATGAATCAGCCCTCTTTTGTTGAGCTGTCATGTTTTTCAGAATACGATGAAAGCATGCACACGTACATGAGACAGGGACTCCTAAAGTGAGGAGGAAGCGTACAGTAAAGGCACCCTTCTGTCCCAATCTCTATCTGGACCAGTAGTCATATGACACATGCTATGTACATTGAAGAGATAAATTTTTAAGTTCCATTGCAAAGTAAACAAGAGTATAACCGGAAAACGTCATTGGAAAAGGAGGACATTAAAATGTAAGGATTCTATTACATGTCCTTTGGGAAACACGTTAGGACGATAGCTGCCTGTTTTGTTACATAACACATTCAGAATTGAGATACATTAGCTTGGAACATTCTTTAGGTCGTACAATCCTTCTACCAATATTTAGGAGAAATTGCAGCTTGCTGATTTGATCATTGTGGCAATAAAAATGCTAAAGAACACAGAGCGATCAGTGTGGTTGGAAATGTTTTAAAAGTTAGGAGGAAATATGTAACGTATTTAGATGCATGGGAAGACTTGGGTAGTACGTTCTAGGGGAGAGGGAGAGTGACTCTTATCTCACACTTGACCAATGAATGATATCAGTTAAAAACAACAGCTTAGAACACACAATGGATAAAGATGCTTCACTCAGCAGTTTGGGATCTCCTCTTCTCTTTTGGTGTATTGGGTAAGTATGAGTTGCATAGTCATGGGCCCTCAAACTGGGAACATACGAAAGAAGCCTTAAACAAGGGTATATTCCAGAAATATATATAGAATAAAACCCATAGGCCTATCAACGTAATGTCCTTCGTTTCGCCAACAACTTCATGAAACACTGGGGAATGTCTGCAGGAAAGAAGAAGCCAATGTTTCCAGGGATGGCCTGGGATGAAATGCAAATAGCAGGAATGGAAGTGGATTGAGGGAAGAGGAATGGAAAGTGACAGAACTTAAAATGGGAGAAGCCCAACACCATCCAATTTGGTAGGGAACAGTCAAGAACCAAGAGATGTGCATGCAAATGGACGGATTAGAGATAACATGTCAGGGTATCTCAAAGAGGCCAAGAAACCAGTCATGCTAAGGACCTATCGAAGTAGAGGTATCTCAGAAACTTACCAAACGTTCTCTTACGTTCCTCTGAAAAAAAATTGGAAAATTCAGTGTCAATTTCACAGGAGAGAAAAGCAAAAACAACTTCAAATTTCTTAATATTTAGTATCTAACATTACCACTTTCCAGGGGTAGCTGACTCACTCTCAGACACACACACACACAAACACAGAAAGAAATAGACATACACAGTGGCTCAGGTAAACAGTGGAATACATCATAAGAACTTACCTTTGTCCTGTTCAGTCTCTGCTAAAAAGGAAAGGAAGAAAGGAACAATTTATTACAAAAGAAGGTACATTGCCAGGATGCGAGGAGAACTGACATTTGAAACCCTTTCCTAGTTTACT
>NW_025799782.1:0-1964 GCF_021613505.1 Equus quagga
AGTAAACTAGGAAAGGGTTTCAAATGTCAGTTCTCCTCGCATCCTGGCAATGTACCTTCTTTTGTAATAAATTGTTCCTTTCTTCCTTTCCTTTTTAGCAGAGACTGAACAGGACAAAGGTAAGTTCTTATGATGTATTCCACTGTTTACCTGAGCCACTGTGTATGTCTATTTCTTTCTGTGTTTGTGTGTGTGTGTGTCTGAGAGTGAGTCAGCTACCCCTGGAAAGTGGTAATGTTAGATACTAAATATTAAGAAATTTGAAGTTGTTTTTGCTTTTCTCTCCTGTGAAATTGACACTGAATTTTCCAATTTTTTTTCAGAGGAACGTAAGAGAACGTTTGGTAAGTTTCTGAGATACCTCTACTTCGATAGGTCCTTAGCATGACTGGTTTCTTGGCCTCTTTGAGATACCCTGACATGTTATCTCTAATCCGTCCATTTGCATGCACATCTCTTGGTTCTTGACTGTTCCCTACCAAATTGGATGGTGTTGGGCTTCTCCCATTTTAAGTTCTGTCACTTTCCATTCCTCTTCCCTCAATCCACTTCCATTCCTGCTATTTGCATTTCATCCCAGGCCATCCCTGGAAACATTGGCTTCTTCTTTCCTGCAGACATTCCCCAGTGTTTCATGAAGTTGTTGGCGAAACGAAGGACATTACGTTGATAGGCCTATGGGTTTTATTCTATATATATTTCTGGAATATACCCTTGTTTAAGGCTTCTTTCGTATGTTCCCAGTTTGAGGGCCCATGACTATGCAACTCATACTTACCCAATACACCAAAAGAGAAGAGGAGATCCCAAACTGCTGAGTGAAGCATCTTTATCCATTGTGTGTTCTAAGCTGTTGTTTTTAACTGATATCATTCATTGGTCAAGTGTGAGATAAGAGTCACTCTCCCTCTCCCCTAGAACGTACTACCCAAGTCTTCCCATGCATCTAAATACGTTACATATTTCCTCCTAACTTTTAAAACATTTCCAACCACACTGATCGCTCTGTGTTCTTTAGCATTTTTATTGCCACAATGATCAAATCAGCAAGCTGCAATTTCTCCTAAATATTGGTAGAAGGATTGTACGACCTAAAGAATGTTCCAAGCTAATGTATCTCAATTCTGAATGTGTTATGTAACAAAACAGGCAGCTATCGTCCTAACGTGTTTCCCAAAGGACATGTAATAGAATCCTTACATTTTAATGTCCTCCTTTTCCAATGACGTTTTCCGGTTATACTCTTGTTTACTTTGCAATGGAACTTAAAAATTTATCTCTTCAATGTACATAGCATGTGTCATATGACTACTGGTCCAGATAGAGATTGGGACAGAAGGGTGCCTTTACTGTACGCTTCCTCCTCACTTTAGGAGTCCCTGTCTCATGTACGTGTGCATGCTTTCATCGTATTCTGAAAAACATGACAGCTCAACAAAAGAGGGCTGATTCATATTGTTACTCCTAGAAGAAATAGTCATTCCTCCTCTCCTGCTTTCCTTTCCTATCTTAATTCCTTTTGCACCAAGGAGTGGAGGGATGGAAAACAAGTGTGCCTCTGATGGCTGAGATGTCCTTTGGAAACTGAAGGTTCTGATTCTCACAAATATGGGTAAATTTGCATCACAGACTAAACTAGGAAAGTGTTTCAAATGTCCACTCTCCTCGCATCCTAGCATGGTACCTTCCTTTGTAATAAATTGTTCCTTTCTTCCTTTACTTTTCAGTGGAGACTGAACAGGACAAAGGTAAATTCCTATGATGTATCCCATGGTTTACCTGAGCCACTGTGTATGTCTCTTTCAGTGTGAGTGTCTGTATCTGTGTATATGTGTCTAAGAGTGAGGTCAGCTACAACTTGAAAGTGGTAATTTTGGATAGCGAATTTTATGAATTTGAAGTTGTTTTCACATTTCCATCCTGTCAAATTGACTCTGAATTTGCTATATTTTTTTTCAGAGGAA
>NW_025799783.1:0-1243 GCF_021613505.1 Equus quagga
GATATTCAGCATGTAAAATGGGCAGAAGCCCCACACACCCATCCACCCTGCTCTCCACTCCCTCAGCACTCAGCCAGTCTGACCTCTGTCCATGTCTCAAAAGTGCTGGGAACAACATGCCTCCGGGCTGTCCCCCTGTGGGGAACACTTGACCCCTTTCTTCACCTGGCTAACAGGTCCCCATCCTTCTAACCTGGGGTCATGGTGTCAGGAAGGGTTGCCTGTTTGTCTGGGCTGGGCTGGGCTGGGCTGCCTTGGGCCCCATGTCTACTGTGCTTCCATCCTTCCAGAATCTGGCCATTAAACTCTCTCTCTGCCTGGGCAGTCACTCATGGATCTGAATTTAACCGCTCTCCATAGTCCCAGCACCGAGCACAGGTCTAGTAAGGCTGGTCTGAAGACATGCACAGAGGAAAACAGATGCCCTGACTGAGCAGAGTGCTGAGCGGGCCCCCTGGGCCTGACACGTCTGGACAGACGCTTTCAGCACCGTGGAGAGCTCCCGGCAGGAGGGGCGACCCCCGCGCCGCCTCCCTGGGAACAGGGCTCAGACTCCTTGCACAGCGCTGGGTCTGACCCCGCAGGCTCTCAGAATCGGGGACTTTCCTCTTCCTCAGACCCTTCCAGGGCTGGGATGAGAGGGCCGTGGTCTCCCACTTTGTAGGGAAGTCCCTTCTTTGCTGAAGAGCCCGAGGATGACAAGGTTCTTGTACACCCAGGAATCAGCCACTTGTAGTTCCAATGCTTGGTCTTCCTGACCCCTGCAGCCAACCATGTGGCAGGTCCTACAATCACCATGGGCCAGTTGGGGAGACTGGACTCAAGCTTCTTCACTCCTTCAGCGAGTCGGGCCCACCCACAGAGCCCCAGTTGGGGAAACAAAATGGCTCTGCTGAGTCTGTGCTTTTCCAGGCTGAAGACCACCCGCTCCTGTATTTTTGCAGCCTGCACAGGGCCTTAGCCTCCAGCCCCTCCCTCCTGGCCGCCTCTCTGGTGCCTGCCTCTGACCACGCAGGCCCAGAGGGATGCTGTACTTGGTTTGTTGAAAGTCTGAAATGAGCTTCTCTTTTAATTTCACTGACTTTTCACAATAATTTTCTTAGAAGGTAAACCGGCTCTCTGGCACTTAGATTCTAGTGCTGTTTCCCACAGGCCAAGGAAGGTGCCACCCCATGTGCTCTACACAGTTTGAGACAGAGCAGTGACTCCCAAACTTTCAATCAGACAAATCTCCTGGGCACCT
>NW_025799784.1:0-1243 GCF_021613505.1 Equus quagga
AGGTGCCCAGGAGATTTGTCTGATTGAAAGTTTGGGAGTCACTGCTCTGTCTCAAACTGTGTAGAGCACATGGGGTGGCACCTTCCTTGGCCTGTGGGAAACAGCACTAGAATCTAAGTGCCAGAGAGCCGGTTTACCTTCTAAGAAAATTATTGTGAAAAGTCAGTGAAATTAAAAGAGAAGCTCATTTCAGACTTTCAACAAACCAAGTACAGCATCCCTCTGGGCCTGCGTGGTCAGAGGCAGGCACCAGAGAGGCGGCCAGGAGGGAGGGGCTGGAGGCTAAGGCCCTGTGCAGGCTGCAAAAATACAGGAGCGGGTGGTCTTCAGCCTGGAAAAGCACAGACTCAGCAGAGCCATTTTGTTTCCCCAACTGGGGCTCTGTGGGTGGGCCCGACTCGCTGAAGGAGTGAAGAAGCTTGAGTCCAGTCTCCCCAACTGGCCCATGGTGATTGTAGGACCTGCCACATGGTTGGCTGCAGGGGTCAGGAAGACCAAGCATTGGAACTACAAGTGGCTGATTCCTGGGTGTACAAGAACCTTGTCATCCTCGGGCTCTTCAGCAAAGAAGGGACTTCCCTACAAAGTGGGAGACCACGGCCCTCTCATCCCAGCCCTGGAAGGGTCTGAGGAAGAGGAAAGTCCCCGATTCTGAGAGCCTGCGGGGTCAGACCCAGCGCTGTGCAAGGAGTCTGAGCCCTGTTCCCAGGGAGGCGGCGCGGGGGTCGCCCCTCCTGCCGGGAGCTCTCCACGGTGCTGAAAGCGTCTGTCCAGACGTGTCAGGCCCAGGGGGCCCGCTCAGCACTCTGCTCAGTCAGGGCATCTGTTTTCCTCTGTGCATGTCTTCAGACCAGCCTTACTAGACCTGTGCTCGGTGCTGGGACTATGGAGAGCGGTTAAATTCAGATCCATGAGTGACTGCCCAGGCAGAGAGAGAGTTTAATGGCCAGATTCTGGAAGGATGGAAGCACAGTAGACATGGGGCCCAAGGCAGCCCAGCCCAGCCCAGCCCAGACAAACAGGCAACCCTTCCTGACACCATGACCCCAGGTTAGAAGGATGGGGACCTGTTAGCCAGGTGAAGAAAGGGGTCAAGTGTTCCCCACAGGGGGACAGCCCGGAGGCATGTTGTTCCCAGCACTTTTGAGACATGGACAGAGGTCAGACTGGCTGAGTGCTGAGGGAGTGGAGAGCAGGGTGGATGGGTGTGTGGGGCTTCTGCCCATTTTACATGCTGAATATC
>NW_025799785.1:0-1169 GCF_021613505.1 Equus quagga
GATATTCAGCATGTAAAATGGGCAGAAGCCCCACACACCCATCCACCTTGCTCTCCACTCCCTCAGCACTCAGCCAGTCTGACCTGTGTCCAGGTCTCAAAAGTGCTGGGACCAACATGCCTCTGGGCTGTCCCCCTGTGTGGAACACTTGACCCCTTTCTTCACCTGGCTAACAGGTCCTCATCCTGCTAACCTGGGGTCATGGTGTCAGAAAGGTTTGCCTACTTGGTTGGGCTGGGCTGCCTTGGGCCCCATGTCTACTGTGCTTCCATCCTTCTAGAATCTGGCCATTAGACCTCTCTCTGCCTGGGCAGTCACTCATGGATCTGAATTTGACCCTTCTCCATGGTTCCAGCACCGAGCACAGGTCTAGTAAGGCTGGTCTGAAGAAATGCACAGAGGAAAACAGATGCCCTGACTGAGCAGAGTGCTGAGCGGGCCCCCTGGGCCTGACACGCCTGGACAGACGCTTTCAGCACCGTGGAGAGCTCCCGGCAGGAGGGGCGGCCCCCGCGCCGCCTCCCTGGGAACAGGGCTCAGACTCCTTGCCCAGCGCTGGGTCTGACCCCGCAGGCTCTCAGACCTTTCCAGGGCTGGGAGGAGAGGGCCGTGGTCTCCCACTTTGTAGGGAAGCCCCTTCTTTGCTGAACAGCCCGAGGATGACAAGGTTCTTGTACACCCAGGAATCAGCCACTTGTAGTTCTAATGCTTGGTCTTCCTGACCCCTGCAGCCAACCATGTGGCAGGTGCTACAATCACCATGGGTCAGGTGGGGAGACTGGACTCAAGCTCCTTCACTCCTTCAGGGTGTCAGGCCCATCCATAGAGCCCCAGTTGGGGAAACAAAATGGCCCTGGTGAGTCTGTGCTTTTCCAGGCTGAAGACCGCCCCCTTCTGTATTTGTGCAGCCTGCACAGGGCCTTAGCCTCCAGCCCCTCCCTCCTGGTCGCCTCTCTGGTTCGCACGTCCAGAGGGATGCCTATACTTGGTTTGTTGAAAGTCTGAAACGAGCTTCTCTTTTAATTTCAGTGACTTTTCACAATAATTTTCTTAGAAGGTGAACCGGCTCTCTGGCAGTTAGATTCTAGTGCTGTTTCCCACAGGCCAAGGCTGGTGCCACCCCATGTGCTCTACACAGTTTGAGACGGAGCAGTGACTCCCAAACTTTC
>NW_025799786.1:0-1169 GCF_021613505.1 Equus quagga
GAAAGTTTGGGAGTCACTGCTCCGTCTCAAACTGTGTAGAGCACATGGGGTGGCACCAGCCTTGGCCTGTGGGAAACAGCACTAGAATCTAACTGCCAGAGAGCCGGTTCACCTTCTAAGAAAATTATTGTGAAAAGTCACTGAAATTAAAAGAGAAGCTCGTTTCAGACTTTCAACAAACCAAGTATAGGCATCCCTCTGGACGTGCGAACCAGAGAGGCGACCAGGAGGGAGGGGCTGGAGGCTAAGGCCCTGTGCAGGCTGCACAAATACAGAAGGGGGCGGTCTTCAGCCTGGAAAAGCACAGACTCACCAGGGCCATTTTGTTTCCCCAACTGGGGCTCTATGGATGGGCCTGACACCCTGAAGGAGTGAAGGAGCTTGAGTCCAGTCTCCCCACCTGACCCATGGTGATTGTAGCACCTGCCACATGGTTGGCTGCAGGGGTCAGGAAGACCAAGCATTAGAACTACAAGTGGCTGATTCCTGGGTGTACAAGAACCTTGTCATCCTCGGGCTGTTCAGCAAAGAAGGGGCTTCCCTACAAAGTGGGAGACCACGGCCCTCTCCTCCCAGCCCTGGAAAGGTCTGAGAGCCTGCGGGGTCAGACCCAGCGCTGGGCAAGGAGTCTGAGCCCTGTTCCCAGGGAGGCGGCGCGGGGGCCGCCCCTCCTGCCGGGAGCTCTCCACGGTGCTGAAAGCGTCTGTCCAGGCGTGTCAGGCCCAGGGGGCCCGCTCAGCACTCTGCTCAGTCAGGGCATCTGTTTTCCTCTGTGCATTTCTTCAGACCAGCCTTACTAGACCTGTGCTCGGTGCTGGAACCATGGAGAAGGGTCAAATTCAGATCCATGAGTGACTGCCCAGGCAGAGAGAGGTCTAATGGCCAGATTCTAGAAGGATGGAAGCACAGTAGACATGGGGCCCAAGGCAGCCCAGCCCAACCAAGTAGGCAAACCTTTCTGACACCATGACCCCAGGTTAGCAGGATGAGGACCTGTTAGCCAGGTGAAGAAAGGGGTCAAGTGTTCCACACAGGGGGACAGCCCAGAGGCATGTTGGTCCCAGCACTTTTGAGACCTGGACACAGGTCAGACTGGCTGAGTGCTGAGGGAGTGGAGAGCAAGGTGGATGGGTGTGTGGGGCTTCTGCCCATTTTACATGCTGAATATC
>NW_025799787.1:0-311 GCF_021613505.1 Equus quagga
TTTTAAGGGAACAGGCCGGTCACAAAGTGAGCCTCGACAACCTCTACGGGGGAATCCTGAAGCCTGTGATTAGGGATTTCCCTCCCTGCCTCCCTCCTTCCCTCCTTCCTCACATCCCTCTTCCTTTCTCCCTTCTCTCCTCCCTTCTCTCCCTCCTCCCTTCTCTCCTCCTTTCCTTCCCTCCTCCCTTCCTTCCCCCTTCCTTCCTTCCCTCCTTCCCTCTTTCCTTTCTTCCTTCCTTCCCTACCCCCTTCCTCCCTTCCTTGCCTCCTTCCCTCCTTCCATCCTTCCTTTCATCCTTCCTTCCCTCC
>NW_025799787.1:411-681 GCF_021613505.1 Equus quagga
CTTCCTTCCTTCCCTACCCCCTTCCTCCCTTCCTTGCCTCCTTCCCTCCTTCCATCCTTCCTTTCCTCCTTCCTTCCCTCCTCCCTTCCCTCCTTCCTCCCTTCCTTTCTTCCTTCCTTCCTTCCTTCCTTCCCTCCTCCCTTCCTTCCTTCCCTCCTCCCTTCCTTCCTTCCTTCCCTCCTTTTCTCTTTCCTTCCTCCCCTCCTTCCTTGCCTCCTTCCTTCCTTCCTTCCATCCTTCCTTTCTTCCTTCCCTCCTTCCTTCCTTCCC
>NW_025799787.1:781-1126 GCF_021613505.1 Equus quagga
CCTTCCCTCCTTCCTTCCTTCCCTCCTTCCCTCCTTCCTCCCTTCCCTTCTTCCTTCCTTCCATCCTTCCTTGCTTCATTCCTTCATTCCCTCCCTCCCTCTTCCTTCCTTCCTTTCTTCCTTTCTCTCTTCCTTCCTTCCTTGCTTCTTCTCTCCAAAATGTGATCTCAACTCCAATAATAATAGTTTAACAAAATGTTTCGTGCGAGTGTTTTGAAGGGCTAATTTCTTTAGGAAAAAAGGCATTGCCAGGAGTTGTAATGTGTAACTGATTAGAGCAGAGTCTTGCTCACTTGAGAGTGTGCTGGAACCAGACAGGAATCTGCTATTATTTTTATTTTGCCT
>NW_025799788.1:0-345 GCF_021613505.1 Equus quagga
AGGCAAAATAAAAATAATAGCAGATTCCTGTCTGGTTCCAGCACACTCTCAAGTGAGCAAGACTCTGCTCTAATCAGTTACACATTACAACTCCTGGCAATGCCTTTTTTCCTAAAGAAATTAGCCCTTCAAAACACTCGCACGAAACATTTTGTTAAACTATTATTATTGGAGTTGAGATCACATTTTGGAGAGAAGAAGCAAGGAAGGAAGGAAGAGAGAAAGGAAGAAAGGAAGGAAGGAAGAGGGAGGGAGGGAATGAAGGAATGAAGCAAGGAAGGATGGAAGGAAGGAAGAAGGGAAGGGAGGAAGGAGGGAAGGAGGGAAGGAAGGAAGGAGGGAAGG
>NW_025799788.1:445-715 GCF_021613505.1 Equus quagga
GGGAAGGAAGGAAGGAGGGAAGGAAGAAAGGAAGGATGGAAGGAAGGAAGGAAGGAGGCAAGGAAGGAGGGGAGGAAGGAAAGAGAAAAGGAGGGAAGGAAGGAAGGAAGGGAGGAGGGAAGGAAGGAAGGGAGGAGGGAAGGAAGGAAGGAAGGAAGGAAGAAAGGAAGGGAGGAAGGAGGGAAGGGAGGAGGGAAGGAAGGAGGAAAGGAAGGATGGAAGGAGGGAAGGAGGCAAGGAAGGGAGGAAGGGGGTAGGGAAGGAAGGAAG
>NW_025799788.1:815-1126 GCF_021613505.1 Equus quagga
GGAGGGAAGGAAGGATGAAAGGAAGGATGGAAGGAGGGAAGGAGGCAAGGAAGGGAGGAAGGGGGTAGGGAAGGAAGGAAGAAAGGAAAGAGGGAAGGAGGGAAGGAAGGAAGGGGGAAGGAAGGGAGGAGGGAAGGAAAGGAGGAGAGAAGGGAGGAGGGAGAGAAGGGAGGAGAGAAGGGAGAAAGGAAGAGGGATGTGAGGAAGGAGGGAAGGAGGGAGGCAGGGAGGGAAATCCCTAATCACAGGCTTCAGGATTCCCCCGTAGAGGTTGTCGAGGCTCACTTTGTGACCGGCCTGTTCCCTTAAAA
>NW_025799789.1:0-1103 GCF_021613505.1 Equus quagga
AGGTTTGCTATCCATCAACTGACCTTTTTTTTTTCCTGAGGAAGATTCGCCCTGAGCTAACATGCCAATCTTCCTCTATTTTTAGTATGTGGGCTGCCAGCACAGCATGGCCACTAACAGAGTGATGTGGGTCCACACTGGAGAACCAAACCCAGGCTGCCAAAGTGGAGTGCCCGGAACTTAACCACTAGGCCACAGGGCTGGCCCATCAACTGATTTTAGCTAAGCCTGTTTTTAACTAAGCCAAGAACCAAAAAGTAAACCAAGATCTTTGAGGGGAGCTTAAATATGCCACAAATATGCCCAAGTCAGTGAGGCTTTACTCAAAGGAGAATCCCTGAGGTCCATTATTGTAGCCCATTAACCTTTATAAACAGTTGTAAAAAATTTAATTAATTGGCTTCTACCAAAGATTAGAATCTTGTGCTAATCTTTACTAATGATGCAATAGAAGAAAAATAGGCATTAAATAAATATGCAAATAGCTACTGTTCTGTGTGAGGCTATTAAACAACAAAAAAAGCAAACAGGACATTATGAAAGGGTCCAACAGAGGGATCAGACCTTATCTAGATGTGGGGAGGGGCGGTGATCAAGAAACTAATATGTAAGAGTAGATCTGAAAATGAGTAGCAGTTAGGCTTGATGACAGGAGAGATGGCTAAGCCTTCTAGGCTGAGGGAACAGCATGTGCACAGGCTTTGAGTCAAAGAGGAAAGTGGAACAGAAAGACATGCAGTGTGGCCAGAGCATACAGAATGAGGCAGAGTAAGTGCAAGATGCGATGCCAGAGGCCACTGGTCCAGATTACACATTGCAGGTCATTCTGAGGCAGCTGGGGTGGTCTCCTAAATGTAACGGGAGGATTACCACCACTGGAGGATTTTAAGCTGGGGCCTAATGAGCTCATACGGCGTCTCTAGCTGCTAGAGCAGAATGGGGGGGGAACCCAAAAGTGTGAGGTTGTATCAACACACTTGGCTGACTGATCAAAGAAAGGAGAGCAGGGCCTAGGATTGCTTCCCAGGCTTCTCTGAAGGAGTGAATAAATGCAGGCAGCATTTCCTGTGGGAAGCAACACTATAAGTAATCCAGAAAAGCAC
>NW_025799790.1:0-1103 GCF_021613505.1 Equus quagga
GTGCTTTTCTGGATTACTTATAGTGTTGCTTCCCACAGGAAATGCTGCCTGCATTTATTCACTCCTTCAGAGAAGCCTGGGAAGCAATCCTAGGCCCTGCTCTCCTTTCTTTGATCAGTCAGCCAAGTGTGTTGATACAACCTCACACTTTTGGGTTCCCCCCCCATTCTGCTCTAGCAGCTAGAGACGCCGTATGAGCTCATTAGGCCCCAGCTTAAAATCCTCCAGTGGTGGTAATCCTCCCGTTACATTTAGGAGACCACCCCAGCTGCCTCAGAATGACCTGCAATGTGTAATCTGGACCAGTGGCCTCTGGCATCGCATCTTGCACTTACTCTGCCTCATTCTGTATGCTCTGGCCACACTGCATGTCTTTCTGTTCCACTTTCCTCTTTGACTCAAAGCCTGTGCACATGCTGTTCCCTCAGCCTAGAAGGCTTAGCCATCTCTCCTGTCATCAAGCCTAACTGCTACTCATTTTCAGATCTACTCTTACATATTAGTTTCTTGATCACCGCCCCTCCCCACATCTAGATAAGGTCTGATCCCTCTGTTGGACCCTTTCATAATGTCCTGTTTGCTTTTTTTGTTGTTTAATAGCCTCACACAGAACAGTAGCTATTTGCATATTTATTTAATGCCTATTTTTCTTCTATTGCATCATTAGTAAAGATTAGCACAAGATTCTAATCTTTGGTAGAAGCCAATTAATTAAATTTTTTACAACTGTTTATAAAGGTTAATGGGCTACAATAATGGACCTCAGGGATTCTCCTTTGAGTAAAGCCTCACTGACTTGGGCATATTTGTGGCATATTTAAGCTCCCCTCAAAGATCTTGGTTTACTTTTTGGTTCTTGGCTTAGTTAAAAACAGGCTTAGCTAAAATCAGTTGATGGGCCAGCCCTGTGGCCTAGTGGTTAAGTTCCGGGCACTCCACTTTGGCAGCCTGGGTTTGGTTCTCCAGTGTGGACCCACATCACTCTGTTAGTGGCCATGCTGTGCTGGCAGCCCACATACTAAAAATAGAGGAAGATTGGCATGTTAGCTCAGGGCGAATCTTCCTCAGGAAAAAAAAAAGGTCAGTTGATGGATAGCAAACCT
>NW_025799791.1:0-15849 GCF_021613505.1 Equus quagga
AGATAAGCTGTCCATAGATGTGTGGTTTTATTTCTGGGCTTTCAATTTTGTTCCATTGATCTGTGCACCTGTTTTTGTACCAGTACCATGCTGTTTTGATTACTGTAGCTTTGTAGTATGTTTTGAAGGCAGGGATTGTGATGCCTCCTGTTTTGTTCTTTTTTCTCAGGATTGCTTTAGAAATTTGGGGCCTTACAAGGCCTTTCTGAGAGAATTGGATGACGACATAAGGAGATGGAAAGACATTCCATGTACATGGATTGGAAGAATAAACATAGTTAAAATGTCTGTTCTACCTAAAGCAATCTACAGATTCAACGCCATCCCAATCAGAATCCCAATGACATTCTTTACAGAATTAGAACAAAGAATCCTAAAATTCATATGGGGCAACAAAAGACCCCGAATTGCTAAAGAAGTGCTTCTTTTTTTAAAAAAAACTACTCCTTTAGAATTTCTAAGTGAAAAGTTTCTTTCATGTAAGGAAGTAGGAAGAGGAGAGAATCTAATCCTGGAGTGTAGCACAAAATAAAACATTTCAAATCATTTCATTATCAACTGATGTTATGTGAAGCAGAGTTCTTTTAATTAGTTACTTCACTGCTTTTCTTTAGAGAGAATTCGCTAATTAATATTACAACTAAATAGCTGTAGTTGATTCTAAGCAGTTTTAGTTTAATAATGCTGTAATTTTTTAAGGACCTCTCTCCACACTACTCAGACTGAGCAACTGATTTCTCTTTAGAGTTTTTTGGAACTGCCTCAACAAACCCAGTGTCAGACTGCCCGGTATTTAGCAATTCCTGTCCTCCATGGTGGGAAGATGGCAATCATCCTATTAGAATTGTTTAGGTTGAAAATTATGTAACAACTTTAGCAAGCGTGTTTTTTTGGGAAATTGAACAATATTTTAAAGAATAGAGTGTTCACGTGTAGGAAATGCACATCCTCTACTGAGTTCTCTTGCAGAGTCAGCAACAGGGGGAAAATGCATCATATAAAATTTCTGGATTTCTGGAAAATCCTTTTACCCATCTTTTCTTCAGAGTCTTCAAACTACCTCACAGTAGTTGCACATACCCCTCCCCTACCTCCACTCTCATTTTTGGTCTTTTCCCTAAATCCCAGCCTGTGCTGGCTCTCCTGTGTTGCTTACCCCTTCCAAAAGTCATCCCTCTTGCCCTCCTATCTCTTCTTTGCTTTATTTGCCATTAGAAAAAAATAATCAGTTTAAGCCTTGTTCTTTCTGCTGACTTTCCTCTCTACCCATTTTTCTGATCAGCACAAGTAAGGCCAGGAACCAAGGAATAAACCCAGTCTCCTCTCTAGATGAGAAGACTGAACACACTCCCTTATAGGACACATTGTAAAGCAAAATGCATGTGGCCCAAAGCAAGCAGATATTAATGTTCTTTTCTGCTAGGAATTATTGAGTTCATTCGTGGTACTATTATTCTTTTTAAAAAGTTAAATGATTTTAATGTTGAGAATAAAATCACATATTCCAAGCCATCTGTGCTAATTTGCTTTTGTTTTTAAGATGTATTGAACACTGGAATACACAGATTTCAAAGGGTTGACTTTAATATATAATTATATATAAATACCCATCATGATTTTAAATCATGAATTTTTAAAAATCCATAATTATAAATGATTTTAAAAACACTTTCCCTTTCTCTTTAGGTGAGGAATCTTCAAAACAAACTTCTCATAAAAATAATTGCATCGTAAGAGTTGAAGTCTTGCAAAGAAAAGTATGCCCAATAGTCATCTCTGATAATGTCCCTGAGATATGATATCAAGGACCCAGAGGAACATATTGCGTCTCTAACCAGAATTGTCTTTAAAAAACACCAGTCAACATTCAAAGTCTTGAAAAAGGCAAATAGGATTTAATGGCATGAATTATAGAACCCAGGGAATTTTCTAATTTCAAACATGTCTCTTGTCATAGACTTGCAAATAACATGTGAACTCCATACTCTTGAATGATTCACAGAGTTTTAATCTTACAGAATTTCAATTACTGCTTAATCTAACATTGCTACAATTTTTCATTCTAAGACTTGTCATTATTTTGTCAGTGTATATAGGGAGGAGATGTTTGATCATATGCTTTTGTTGACAGCAGGGGAAAACATACTCATTAATTTTCCCTTTTATAATAAAGGTAATATTTAAGAAGGTCACAAAATAGGAAAAGCTTTTCTATTGGGATTTAAGTTCTGGTGTAGAACATTTCTATTCTGTGGTCTGTATGTTTACTATACGTTAGTCCAACCGATAGCTTTCATTTTCTTCTGGGGTTTGCGTTTCCTAAGTCACTTTCAAAAAGAAAACATATAGGGACCTGAAACTGAAGCAGGAGACAAAGTTTTACGAAACTACGTGTTTAAACTCAATGGCTGGCAACAAGAGATCAGTGTGTGTGTGTGTGTGTGTATGTTTTCCAGTTGTGCAGACACTATCTGACTTAAGATGGCTGAAAAGTTCAAGTGAAGAAGTAATTAAAAGCAATTCATTAACCATCGCCACAGCTGCTTGTATAACAGCTGACCAGGCACAGCAAACTCTTCAGCACAATTCTGATTAAGGCTACAGAGTGAGGCACTAGGGACCTCTGGTTTTTGTCCTTAGAGCTAAAGAGATGGGTGGCTGTGTAGTACACCATTATTTTTTTTCCTCACTATTTCATCATTCTACCAGTGTTGAAAGAGATGAGAGAAAGACTGGAAGGAGGTCCTGTGGAGTGGACTTGAGGAGACTCTGTACAAAGATTCTTCTGAGGCCGTGTGTGGCTTCCAGCCCCTTTAGCTGTCCTCTCCTTGCAGTGAGGGCTAATTTGACTGAGATTCTTAGGCCCAAGACTTCTTGCTTGTTCCGTAAGTTACTGAAAAAAGTGTGTTAAAATCCCCACTTACATTTATGGATTTTTTGATGTGTTTATTTAGTTCTGTCAACGTTTACTTTTTAATTTTGAACCAATTTGCATACAAAATTAGGATTTTTTCTATTGAATTGCCCCCCTTATCATTATGAAATCTCACCCTTTATTTCATGTAACACTTCTTGCCTTACAGTTTACTTTGTCTGATATTAACATAGCTAAACCATATTTCTTTCAGTTGGTGTTTGCATGGTATATCTTTTTCCATTCATTATTTTCAACCTTTCTGTGTCATTATAGTTAAGCATACCTTTTATAAATAGCATATAGTTGAGTTTTTTTAATCCAATCTTACAATATTTGTCTTTTAATTGGAGTATTTAGGCTATTTACGTTTAAAGTGAATTCTGATATAGTTGGATATAAGTCTACTAGACTGCTATTTGTTGTCTATTTTTCCCATTTTGTTCCTGTGATGGTTAATTTTATGGGTTAACTTAGCTGGGCGACAGTGCCCAAATATTTAGTCAAACATTATTCTGGATGTTTCTGTGAGGGTGTTTTTGGATGAGATTAACATTGATGAACTCTGAGTAAAGCAGACTGCCCTCCATAGTATAGGTGGGCCTTATCCAATCGGTTAAGGCCTGAGTAGAACAAAAAACTGACCTCCCTTGAGGAAGATGGAATTCTACCAGACAGCCTTTGGACTTGAACTGCAACACTGGTTCTTCCCTGGATCTCCAGCCTGCTGGTCCACCCTGCAGATTTTAGACTTGCCAGTTTCCATAATCAAGAACCAATTTCTTAAAATAAATCTCTTTCTACATATATTCACACTTCGTATTGATTCTCTTTCTCTGGAGAACTCTAATCAAGTTCCTTAATTTTTCCCTTATCACTTTCTTTGAATTAATATTTTCGTTATTGTAATTTTCTTCTTCTGTATATTTTAATAATATACGTTTGTTATCTTTAATGATTACCCTAGATCTAGAGTTAAAGAAATGCATGCTTGATTTATGATTGTTTACTTAAAATTAATGCTTTTATAGTTTCTCCCCCAAATTAAGAATCTTATGATAGTTTAACTCCATTTAACTACTCCACACTCACTGTACTATTTTTCTCATGTACTTACTTTTACGTATGTTATAAATCCCACCAGTCTTTATTATTATAGTAGTTATTAACTGATGGTACTTATTTCTGTTTCCCCACACACTTGCCTATTCCTATTCTGGTGCTTTTTATTCCTACCATTCTGTGCTTCTAAATAGGATCATTTTCCATCAACCTCAAGAATTTCAGAGCATTAAAGATGTCATTCTGTTATTTTCTGACTGTTTTAGTTTCTGTTGAAAAGTCAGCCATCAGTCTTATTGTTGTTTCTTTGAAGGTAATATGTCTTTTTTTTCCTGTGGCTGCTTATAACTTTTCTCTTTCTTTAATTATAAACAATTTGACTATGATGTGCCTTGATATGGCTTTGTTTATACTTATCATGCTTGAGATTTGCAGAGTTTATTTAATCTGTGGATTGATGTCTGTCATCAGATTTGGCAAATTTTTAGTCATCATTTCATCAATTTTGTTGTCTTTCTCTTCTTAGTCTTGGTCTCTAATTACAGATATGTTAGATCTTTTGAGTGTGTACCACTTATCTCTAATGCAGTTTTTCAAATTCTTTTTTTGTGTCTGTGCTTCAGCTTGGGTTATTTATTTTGACTTGACTTCAAGTTAACTAGTCTTGGGGGCTGTAATTCTAAGGCAGAGGAGGCCATAGAAAACATGGAAATAGGGCTACAACTGTAAACTAACTTTAGAATAAAGAGATATTACCATTCTCTAGAAATTGGTATTCAAAGCAATATTCAAACATATAATTAGCTATTTGTGTATCTAAGCTGTTTGTATATATGATGACAAAACAAGTTTTCACATAATCTTTATCGCTATATAATTATTTCCAATCCCTTTTTCCTTCCTCAAATCCCAATTAAAGAATCCCATTCAGAAATTGTTGTCATAGAAGTACTTCAGTCCATGTGTAATGCCTTGATCATCACAATATCATCCTGGTACCCAGGCAGATATTTCTATCCAAATATCTGTTGAGAGGGTGGTTTCTGAAATGACATCCTTCATGGGACTATTTAGCTGACTGAACACCTGTTTTCATTAGAAATCCATTTTTACTATGTGTGTGTCTGTATTTTTTCAAGGGGCTATTTCTTTTTATTATTTTAACTGACATTTGAAAGTTGTTTTAATTCTTTTGTATGTTGATACAGGATACATCTAGTTGAAAGAGAAAAGGCAGAACAAAAAGAAATATTTCTAGACCTGTTGGCAGATGCCAACAGGTTCACCCTCTATATGAACTGAAACAAAAAGAAGATGCTGTGAACATTTTCAGATGAAGGTGAGAACAAATTTTGATCAATTTTTGAAGAAACAAGATTTTTGTTACCTTGTGTTACTTCACGAGATAATTGGTAAATGTTAAGTAGTTTGTTGGTCCTCTTCTTAATGGAAGCAGTACAGCACAGTTGCTGGAAGCCTTTCTGCCTTTCCAGAGTACAGAGAGAACATGCAAATAGAGCCTGAAGGTCTCTGTGATACTGAAGAGAAGGTATAGGGGTATAGGGCTGTGAGAGAGCTGAGAGTTGAGGTGATGGTTAGAGAATGACATACTGGAGTTTTAAATTTCTGGGGTGGAGCAATTCCTGCTGATGACAAAATCTAAGGTTGTTTCTGAATCTGAGTATGAGTGGTCAAAGTAGGGTAGAAGCAATCATGTGCTGGTAAACTGGTCCTCAAAAAAAGTGCCCCAATTTGTAGCATTTGTTGATTTTTGTGGTATAAATACTCCTACCATGGATGACTTCAAGCTACCAACATAATGTCATAGTGTGTGGAACTGGAAAGAGGTATGAACAATCAGCTCTCAGGAGCTGGAAAGAACTGGCTTCAATAACACATCACTGAATATAGGTGAAGCTCATTGGAATTAAATAGGCGAGTGAATCACAAAGATACTTTGGCTGTTGAAATCTAGGATTATGGCATGTGTCAAGTACAGAAGAAGAACGTGAGTCATGTCCCCAGATTTTCATTGGGTGAAGAAGAGTTGGGGAGTGGTCAGTAGATTCATAAGAATTCATAAGAAGAGTAGGTTTTATAGAAGCCTATTGGTAGGGAGGAATATTGTCAGGGAAGTAATAGAAATGTTCCTCAAATGTTTTCAACTATAACAGCTTGTTTATGTAATCTCTATGTAAAGTAAAGCTCTACATGATCCAATGTATGTGTGGGGTTCTGTTTATAAAGGAATAATTCAGTACTCAAAAGTACTTGATAGTAATTCCAATCTTAGTTTGCCCCTTTCAAGCAACAAAGAGATCCAATATCCATAATTCACAGTAATACCTTCCATTTTCTTCACTTTTCTTACTATATCTCTCACATTCTAAAACCTTTTTCTCTCCTGTTAAAAGAAATTTTTCCACATTTTATTCATCTAGTAGACTTTTATTCAGCCATTCACTAATCAGACAGCATCCAGTCCAGCAGATATAAAGGAGCTCTGAGGAGCTGTACAAAATGAAAGACTTTTATAGGCAGAGGGAGCATGAACAGGGAAGATGTGCCAGGAAAAAGTGGATTGGTTATTGCAAAGTTACTTTCTCTACGTGGAGCAAATGGAAGTCTTGAGCTGGGTCAGGTAACTTGTACTGAGCAGGCAAGTACTGATTAGTTGACCTAGACTTTTCTTTTCTGAGTGAGCCTAACATAGAAATTTAGTTAAGTTTTGGGTTGTGGACATTGGGTTTAGCATAAGTGACTCCATCTTGGGCCTAATCTGGTTACTTTAACACTCTTTCACCTTATTCTCAAGTCTCTTCAGAAACTCCCAGATCCAGAGCCTATACAGCCCAGAACATTTCTTCCTCTTCTCTTTTTTTCTGCCTCTTTTCTCTAGATTCTTTATGATGCAAATTTCTTTTCTTTAATAATTTTCTCTCCTCTTATTTCACAGTTTTACTTGACTGAAGTCCAGAAACTGAACTTGCTTACTCAGAACCCAGAGTTTAATAAAAGGACAAGAGATCTTGAATGATGTGAGGTGGGAACAGAAGATACTGTTTTCTTTTGTTAAGTAACTGAGGATTTCATAGGTGGTTAAAAGTGATTTGTCAAGAGTAGACAAAGAATCAGAATTCTCATACATGGCTAGTAAGAGGTTAAATTGGTACAACTAGTTTGAAAATGTATTTGGCAGTGTTTTCTAAAACCAAATAGACACATACCTTATGACTGAGTGATTCCAATCTATTAAGAGTAGCATGGATAGATTATGGCATATTCATTCAATGGGACACTGTCAGCAATGAGAATGAATGAACTATTGCTACACATACAACACAGATGAGTCTTACATATATAGTATTTGGCACAAGAAGCAAGTTTCAAAAAGTTGCAATTTCATTTATGAAGCTGAAAAACTAGCAAAACTCAACTACAGTTTTGAAGTTAGGAGAATGATTTCCTTTGGGGGAGGTAGTGAAGGTGGTAAAGAGAAGAACTTCTTGGGTGCTGGTACTTGTTCTGGGTACTAGTTGCATGAGTATATATACCCTGTGAAAATCCATCCAGCTGTAGAGTTATGATTTGTGTACTTTTCTTTATGTATGATATAATTCACTACAAAGTTTTTAAAAAGTGGACTTCATGTTTATAGTAATAGAAATCTAGATTATTGCACAAGCTCTTTTGCTAAAAAGATCTAAATAGAAAAAGATAGATAAAATGGTAAAAGTCTCTTCTTAAAAGCATCAACGAAATGACAAAGCAGTAAGGAATTACCAGGTCAAAAATGAGGAGAAAATCTAGACAGGCTTTCTAGCTGAAAGCCACTTTTAAGCTCCTTTGACTAGAAAGAATTTGCCTAGCCTAGACAAAAAGACTCTTAATTGACTTATGGGATAAAAGTGGCAAAAAAGAAGGCTCAGAACCTGTATAAGATGGAGTTTTTACCAAAAGACTTTCCCCAAATTCAGCTTGGTTGACCCAGAAGTAGATCAATGTTTATCTAGGATGCAATGTCAGCCCAGGTTCTAATGAAGAGTGCAGGGTCATGTGCAGGGGTTTCTACTCCTAAGTGCAGGGCAGAGGTGGGAGATAGGGCTCCACCCACGGTGGGAAGTGAGAGGGGAGTCACTTTTTTGAGATGTTTGTCTTGAGTAGGGAAGCTTTGGTAAAAATACTTCTGTTCTTTTGAGATGCTTTCCCCCCCAGTCTTTTGGCTGAAGAAAGTGAGCTTTCCTTGGAGCTTTTTGGTCTGTGCCCATTGGTGTTTCCAGATTGAGTGACTCTCCTGTGCCCAGGTCCAGATATACTAGAGGCAAACAAAACCCCAGGAAACTCACCGCCCAAGGTTACTAACCAGTCTACCTTCTTTTCTTCATCTTTAGGGCTTCTGTGAGTTGCCTTATAAATTTCATCCAGATTTGTTTGTTTGTTTGTCTTATAATTAGCAGGAAGAATAAGGTGGAGAGTGATGTCAGCATCATGGTGGAGTGAGCTGTTCCCTTGGTCTCTCCCTGCTAAGATACAACAAAAAGGACATTCATTAACCAACAGAGGATACCCACACAGAGCAATAGGATGTCTGAGAGATCCACGCAGCCGTAAGTCTGAAGTTTGGGGGTACTGCATCGATGGGAAGCAGTGGAAGGAGGTGAGCAGATATCCTCCCCCTCCCCAGTGGCAGCAATCTAGGTTGTGAGTCCATGTGCAGTGGCCAGTGTGTGACCCTTAAGTGGCGGCAGCAGGGCAGGGGACAGGCAGGCCTTCACATGAATGCTTTCACTTTCTGACCTGCATCCCAGCATGTGGGGAACACTCCACACCAAGGTGGCTCAGCCACCACGTGGGCACCCCTACAAAGCCCAGCAGCTCAGGTGAGCCACCAGTGAGTGTGGAGCAGTCTTGCACATGTGAAAGAAAGCACTCCCACCTGCCTGGTGCACCAACTTGGCCGGTTGGCTGGGGCAGTGGATCCACACCAGAGTGCCTGCGCCTGTGTGTGTGACCCACCAGGCAGGGGCAGCCAGCAGTCAGATGCAGATGAGCCCTATGAGCACAGCTTCCAGTGGATGGGCACAACTTCCAGTGGACACAGCAGGTTGAGAACAGACAGCTCCTGCCCCTACCCCCCAAGTGTTGGCAGGTGGAATCTGTGACCAGAAACTACCATTATGTGCTGGCAAAGGTCCACTACATCAAACACCATGAAGAAATACATTAATACTCCAGATCAGAAGGAAAATGACAATCTCCAGAAACCAAGCCTAAAGTCACAGAAATTTACAATCTAAATGACAGAGAATTCAAAAGAGTTATAAAGAAACTCAATGAGTTACAAGAAAACTCAGAAAGACAATTCAGTGAACTCAGGAATAAAATTAATAAGCAGAAAGAATTCTCCACAAAAGAGATCAAAACTCTAAAAAAACCCAAACAGAAATGCCAGAGATGAAGAACACAATGAATGAGATACAATACAATACAATCTAGAAACCTTAAAAAACAGAACTGACATTATAGAGGACAAAATTAGTACTTTGGAGGACAGAAATATAGAAAGGCTTCAGGTGGAGGAGGAGAGAGAACTAAGACTTAAAAAAAATGAAAAAATTCTCTGAGAAATATCTGACTCAATTAGGAAATGCAACATAAGGATTATAGGTATTCAAGAGGGAGAAGAAAGGGAGAAAGGAGCAGAGAACTTGTTCAAAGAAATAATAGCTGAGAACTTCCCAAATCTATGGAAGGGACTGGAATTACAGTAAACAAAGCCAGTATAACTCCTAATTAAATCAATGCACAAAGACCTTCTCCAAGGCATATAGTAGTAAAACTGGAAAACGTAAATGACAAAGCAAACATATTAAGGGCAGCAAGGCAGAAAAGAATAATCTACAAAGGAACCCCTATGAGGCTTTCAGCAGGTTTCTCAGTGGAAACCTTATAGGTTAGGAGAGAGTGGAATGATATATTCAAAATACTGAAAGACAAAAACTTTCAGCCAAGAATACTCTATCCAGTGAAACTATCCTTCAGATATGATGGAGAAATAAAGACTTTCCCAGATAAACAGAAGCTGAGGGAGTTCATCACCACAAGACCCCCCACCCCTATAAGAAATGATCAAGAATGCCCTCACACCTGAAATGAAAAGGAAACGATTTACAAAGCCTTGAGCAAGGAGATAGACAGACAAAATCAGAAAATTGTAGCTCTATCAGAACAGGTTAGCAAACACTTAATTGTAACATTAAAGACAAAGGGAAGTAAAGCATCAAAAATAACTATAAACACTTCATTTTAACCACAGACTCACAACACAAAATGGAATAATTTGTGATAAAAATATCTTAGATGGGGAAGAGGAAAGAGGTGGAACTTGCCTACACTAATGGAGATAAGAGACTATCAGAAAATGAACTGTCTCATCTATGAGAGCTTTTATACAAAACCCATGGTAAACGCTAAAGAAAAAATCAGAACAGAGACACAAATGGTAAATAAAGAGAAAACTGAAAACCATCACAGAAAACCACCAAACTGAAATGGCAGTCAGAAATACATGGGAGGAGAAACAAAGGAAATGTGGAACAACTGGAAAACAAGAGATAAAGTGGCAATATTAAGCCCTGATATATCAATAATCACTCTAAATGTAAATGGATTGAATTCTCCAATCAAAAGACATAGAGTGGTGGGATGGATTAAGAAACAAGACCCAACAATATTCTGCCTCCAGGAGACACATCTCAGTTCTAAAGACAAACACAGGCTTAGGGTGAATGGATGGAAGACAATACTACAAGCAAATGGCACACAAAAGAAAGCAGGTGTTGCCATACTTATATCAGACAAACCAGACTTCAAGATAAAAAAAGATAATGAGAGACAAAGGGGCAGTATATAATGATAAAAGGGACTTTCCACCAGGAGGACATAGCACTTATGAATACATATGCACCTAAAACAGGAGCGCCAAATACATAAAGCAACTATTAACAGACCAAAAAGGAGATCTTAACAGCAACACAATAATAGTAGGAGACCTCAATACCCCACTTACATCAATGGATAGATCACCCAACAAAAAGTCAACAAGGAAACAGTGGAATTAAATGAAAAACTAGAGCAGATGGACTTAATAGATAGATAAAAAGAACACTCCATCAAAAAACAGCAGAATACAGGAGGGGGCAGAGCAAAATGGTGGGGTGAGCTGACCTGGGATTCTCTCCCCTCCAAAATACAACAAAAGATTGGAAGAACTGAATTTCAGAGAACAAAAATAATGCCAGCTCGTTAGAGACCTACAATACCAAGAAGGCAGAGATCATAAACTTTGCTTACACCTTCGGAGGCGCTGGAACGGTAGGAGAGAACATCGCTCCCTCCCCTAGAGTCTGGGATCGCTGCGGCGCGGGTCGGGAAGGAGCGGGGGAGGGGCCGCACGACCGGGGGATCATCCAGGACTCCTGCCGCTGATTCAGTGGAGACCTGCTGATGGGGGGGTGGGGGGGAAGCTTCCATCCGCAGGGACCCCATAAATCAAGGGCCTTGGGAGACCAGAGAACAGAACTGATCTGAACCCAGACCGGCGCGAGTGAGTAACAGCCGCTCCCCCCCAGCAAAGCCAGTGGGCGCAGCCATCTTGCCCCAAGGCGGAGAGCTCATAACACGCGGCTCTCGACCCCCATCTAGTGGCGACAGGCTGTAACTGCAACTGAATTCTACCACCATGTGAAAAAACCGCTCCTCTACCATCCAGCAATTTATAAAAGCCCCAGACCAGAAGGAAAACAATAAAAACACAGAATTAAGTCCTGAGGACTTGGAATTAGGTAAACTAAGTGATAATGAATTCAGAGCAGCTATAATCAAAAAACTCAATGAGGTAGAAAGATAGAGAAACAAGCCGAGTTCTGGAGTTACTTCACAAAAGAGATTGAAATCATAAAGAAGAATCAAACAGAATTACTTGAGATGAAAAACACAATGGACCGGATAAAACAGAATATGGATTCCCTGAATGCCCATGTAGACAACATAGAGGAGCAAATTAGCATAATCGAAGATAGACAGGCTGAATGGTGCCAGACAGAGGAAGAAAGAGAACTAAGAATTTAAAAAATGAGGAAAATCTCCGAGAGATAATGGAGTCAATGAGGAGTAAGAACATAAGGATCATAGGAGTTCCCGAGAATATGGAAAAGGAAAATGGAGCAGAAAGTGTGCTTAACGAAATTATTGAAGAGAACTTCCCAAATCTAGGGATCAATGGAGAAATGTGTGTAGAGGAGGGTTTTAGATCTCCTAGATTTGTCAATGTAAAAAGACCTACTGCAAGGCACATAGTAGTAAAGTTGGCAAAAAGGAAAGATGAGGAGAGAATACTCAGGGAAGTAAGGAAAAAAAAGAGAATAACCTATAAAGGAGCCCCTATCAGACTGTCAGCGGATTTCTCTACAGAAACCCTACAAGCTAGGAGAGAATGGAGTGACATATTCAAAGCTTTAAAGGATAAAAATCTTCAGCCAAGAATACTCTATCCAGCAAGAATTTCCTTCAGATATGAGGGAGAAATTAAATCTTTTCCAGACAAACAAAAGTTAAGGGAATTTGTAACTAAAAGCCCTCCATTACAAGAAATCCTCAAGAACGCTCTCATACCTGAAAAAAGAAAAAAGGGAGAAAGGGGACACAATCCACAGACTAGGGAGACCGATGGATGGAACCAGAACAGGATAGCAAATATTCAATTATAGCATTAGGGTAAAGGTAAGGAAACTACCAAAACAAGGACGATCTTAGCACTCTAACTACAAATTAATAAGACGAGTTGGAATAAAAAATGAAAATAATTATTTAGGAGGGGAAGAGCAAAGGGTCTAAATCAGTATTGGTCAAGTAGGTAAGAGACCACCAGAGAACAGACTATATTATACATGAGATTCTAAATACAAACTTCAAGGTAGACACTAAAATAAAGTACAGAACAGAGTCACAAATCATAAATAAGGAAAAATCTAAGAAACCCAGCATAAGAAATTGCAGTATTAAATGGGTAGTCTAAAGCAAACAGGAAAAGAAATGCAGGAAAACAAGATAATGAGCAACAGATTAACAGCATTAAGTCCACATGCATCAATAATCACTCTCAATGTGAACGGATTGAACTTTCCAATAAAAAGACACAGAGTGGCAAAGTGGATTAAAGAACACGATCCAACAATTTGTTGCCTCCAGGAAACACACCTCAGCCCCAAGGACAAACACAGACTCAGGGTGAAGGGGTGGAGGACAATACTTCAAGCAAATAGCAAGGAAAAAAAGGCAGGTGTTGCAATTCTCATATCAGACCAAGTGGATTTCAAAATAAGACAGGTAAAGAGAGACACAGAGGGACAATATATAATGATCAAAGGGACACTTCATCAAGAAGAAATAACACTTATAAATATCTATGCACCCAACACAGGAGCACCAAGATTCATAAAGCAACTATTAACAGACCTAAAGGAAGATGTTAAAAACAACACAATAATAGTAGGGGACCTCAACACCCCACTCACATCAATGGACAGATCATCCAGACACAAAATCAACAAGGAAATAGTGGAGCTAAATGAAAAACTAAAACAATTGGACTTAATAGACATATATAGATCACTCCACCCTGAAAGAGCTGAATACACATTCTTCTCAAGTGCACATGGAACATTCTCTAGGATAGACCATATGTTGGGAAACAAGGCAAGCCTCTACAAATTTAAAAAAATTGAAACAATAACAAGCATCTTCTCAGATCATAGTGCTATAAGGCTAGAAATTAATTACAAGAAAAAAGCTGAGAAAGGCACAAAGATGTGGAGACTAAACAACACACTACTGAACAAGCAATGGATCATTGAAGAAATTAAAGAAGAAATAAAAAAATACCTGGAAACAAATGAAAATGATAGCATGCCATACCAACTCATATGGGATACAGCAAAAGCTGTATTAAGAGGAAAATTCATCGCAATACAGGCACATCTTAACAAACAAGAAAAATCCCAAATAAGCAACCTTAAAGCACACCTAACTGAACTAGAGAAAAAAGAACAAATGAAGCCCAAAGTCAGCAGAAGGAGAGAAATAATAAAAATCAGAGCAGAAATAAATACTATTGAAACGAAAAAGGCAGTAGAAAGGATCAATGAGACAAAGAGCTGGTTTTTTGAGAAGATAAATAAAATTGACAAACCACTAGCCGGACTTACAAAGAAAAAAAGGGAGAAAGCTCAAATAAACAAAATCAGAAATGAGCGAGGAGAAATAACAACAGACTCTGCAGAAATACAACAGATTATAAGAAAATACTACGAAAAACTATATGCCAACAGAATGGACAACCTAGAGGAAATGGATAAATTCTTGGACTCCTACAATCTTCCAAAGCTCACTCAAGAACAGGCAGACAATTTGAACAGACCAATCACAAGGAAAGAGATTGAAACAGCAATCAAAAACATCCCAAAGAATAAAACCCCAGGACCAGATGGCTTTCCTGGGGAACTCTACCAAACTTTCAGAGAGGATTTAATACCTATCCTTTTCAAGCTATTCCAAAAAATTAGGGAAGATGGAACACTTCCTAACACATTCTATGAGGCCAACATCACGCTGATACCAAAACCTGACAAGGACACCATGAAAAAAGAGAACTACAGGCCAATATCACTGATGAACATAGATGCAAAAATTCTAAACAAAATTTTGGCAACCAGAATTCAGCAATTCATCAAAAGAATCAAACATCATGATCAGGTGGGATTCATACCAGGGACACAGGGATGGTTCAACATCCGCAAATCAATCAACGTGATACACCACATCAACAAACTGAGGAATAAAAACCACATGATCATCTCAATAGATGCAGAGAAGGCATTTGACAAGATCCAACAGCCATTTATGATAAAAACTCTGAACAAAATGGACATAGAAGGAAACTACCTCAACATAATAAAGGCCATATACGACAAACCCATAGCCAACATTATACTCAATGGGCAAAAACTGAACACCATCCCCCTGAAAACAGGAACGAGACAACGATGCCCTCTATCACCACTCTTATTTAACATAGTACTGGAGGTCCTGGCCAGAGCAATCAGGCAAGAAAAAGGAATAAAAGGAATCCAAATAGGGAGGGAAGAAGTGAAACTCTCGTTGTTTGCAGACGACATGATCTTATATATAGAAAACCCCAAAGAATCCATTGGAAAACTGTTAGAAGTAATCAACAACTAAAGCAAAGTTGCAGGGTATAAAATCAATTTGCATAAATCAGTAGCATTTCTATACTCCAGTAATGAACCAACAGAAAAAGAACTCAAGAATACAATACCATTCACAATCGCAACAAAAAGAATAAAATACCTTGGGGTAAATTTAACTAAGGAAGTGAAGGACCTATATAATGAAAATTACAAGGCCTTTCTGAGAGAACTGGATGACGACATAAGGAGATGGAAAGACATTCCATGTACATGGATTGGAAGAATAAACATAGTTAAAATGTCCATTCTACCTAAAGCAATCTACAGGTTCAACGCCATCCCAATCAGAATCCCAATGACATTCTTTACAGAATTAGAACAAAGAATCCTAAAATTCATATGGGGCAACAAAAGACCCCGAATTTCTAAAGCAATCCTGAGAAAAAAAGAACAAAACGGGAGGCATCACAATCCCTGACTTCAAAACATATTACAAAGCTACAGTTATCAAAACAGCATGGTACAGGTACAAAAACAGGTGCACAGATCAATGGAACAGAATTGAAAGCCCAGAAATAAAACCACACATCTATGGACAGCTTATCT
>NW_025799792.1:0-1042 GCF_021613505.1 Equus quagga
TGGGGTAGAGGATGAATTGAAGTAGGCAGCCTAGAGGAAACTAAACCTATTTCTAAATTCCTAATTCTTCTTCTTCAACCTGTTTTTGGTTTTAGGTTTTGGATCTGTCTTAAACACAGATGGTGAAGTTGAAATGGATGCCAGTATCATGAATGGAAAAGACCTGTCTGCAGGAGCCGTGTCTGCAGTCCGCTGTGTAGCAAATCCCATTAAATTTGCACGGCTTGTTATGGAAAAGGTATATGTGATAATAAAGCATCCTTCTCCTACGGAATTGTTACTTCTGTACTCTGGTGACTAAAAGGGGTCTGACTGTAGGAAATACTTGAGATCACTGTTCTCCTAAAATTATATAAAAGAATGGAAACCGTGTTATTTAAGTTGCTCGACTAAGCCAAGATTCTGACTCTGTTGACAATGTAGTTTGAATAGTAATCATTTAACCAGTGATTACTTTGTTTTCATGTTATCCTCCTGTATTTTCTTCAGCCTTCTCTCCACACGTATAACACACACAAACTCAACACACCTACTGTTCAATAGCATGTGTCAAATAAAAATGGATTAAGTTCGCTAAATTTAAGGTCATACATAAGTCACATTTCTAGTACTATTCCACCATTTTTGAGTTTTTTTAAAAAATACAAAAACTCAGAGGACCAGGCTGGTTCCAACATCCGGAAAAGCAAGCCAGTGGAATCTGCATTTTTGAGGCTTTGTACCCAGAGAAGTAATTATTTCTACACCTTTCAAACAATGAAAAAGATTTTAACTTTTTCAAAAAACTAACCATTTTCCCTTTCTTTCTGGCTCTAGACACCTCACTGCTTTCTGACTGATCAAGGTGCAGCAAAATTTGCAGCAGCCATGGGGATTCCAGAGGTTCCTGGAAAGCAGTTGGTAACAGAGAGAAACATAAAACTCCTAGAAAAGGAGAAGCATGAGAAAGATGCTCAGAAATTAGACTGCCAAAAGTAAGTGTCATCTGTGGCTCATGTGTTTGGGATTTATTCAAGTGTGAAAGTTTGACAGATATCTGGTT
>NW_025799793.1:0-1035 GCF_021613505.1 Equus quagga
AACCAGATATCTGTCAAACTTTCACACTTGAATAAATCCCAAACACAGGAGCCGCAGATGACACTTACTTTTGACAGTCTAATTTCTGAGCATCTTTCTCATGCTTCTCCTTTTCAAGGCGCTTTATGTTTCTCTCTGTTACCAACTGCTTTCCAGGAACCTCTGGAACCCCCATGGCTGCTGCAAATTTTGCTGCACCTTGGTCAGTCAGAAAGCAGTGAGGTGTCTAGAGCCAGAAAGAAAGGGAAAATGGTTAGTTTTTTGAAAAAGTTAAAATCTGTTTGAACTGTGTAGAAATAATTACTTCTCTCTGGGTACAAAGCGTCAAAAATGCAGATTCCACTGGCTTGCTTTTCTGGATGCTGGAAAGATCCTGGTCCGCTGAGCTTTTGTATTTTGAAAAAAACTCAAAAATGGTGGAATATTACTAGGAATGTGACTTACGTACAATCTTAAATTTAGCGAACTTAATCCATTTTTATTTGACACATGCTATTGAACAGTGGGTGTGTTGAGTTCGTGTGTATTATACGTGTGGAGAGAAGGCTGAAGAAAATACAGGAAGATAGCATGAAAACAAAGTAATCACTGGTTAAATGATTACTATTCAAACTACGTTGTCAACAGAGTCAGAATCTTGGCTTAGTCGAGAAACTTAAATAACATGGCTTCCATTCTTTTATATAATTTTAGGACAACAGCGATCGTAAGTAGTTCCTACAGTCAGACCCCTTTTAGTCACCAGAGTACACAAGCAACAATTCCGTAGGAGAAGGATGCTTTAGTATCACATATACCTTTTCCATAACAAGCCGCGCAAGTTTAATGGGATTTGCTACACAGCGGACTGCAGACACGGCTCCTGCAGACAGGTCTTTTCCGTTCATGATGCTGGCATCCATTTCAACTTCCCCATTTACGTTCAAGACAGATCCACAACCTAAAACCAAAAAGAAGTTGAAAAAGAAGGGTTATGAATTTAGAAATGGGTTTAGTTTCCTCTAGGCTGCCTACTTCAATTCATCCTCTACCCCA
>NW_025799794.1:0-1035 GCF_021613505.1 Equus quagga
TGGGGTAGAGGATGAATTGAAGTAGGCAGCCTAGAGGAAACTAAACCCATTTCTAAATTCATAACCCTTCTTTTTCAACTTCTTTTTGGTTTTAGGTTGTGGATCTGTCTTGAACGTAAATGGGGAAGTTGAAATGGATGCCAGCATCATGAACGGAAAAGACCTGTCTGCAGGAGCCGTGTCTGCAGTCCGCTGTGTAGCAAATCCCATTAAACTTGCGCGGCTTGTTATGGAAAAGGTATATGTGATACTAAAGCATCCTTCTCCTACGGAATTGTTGCTTGTGTACTCTGGTGACTAAAAGGGGTCTGACTGTAGGAACTACTTACGATCGCTGTTGTCCTAAAATTATATAAAAGAATGGAAGCCATGTTATTTAAGTTTCTCGACTAAGCCAAGATTCTGACTCTGTTGACAACGTAGTTTGAATAGTAATCATTTAACCAGTGATTACTTTGTTTTCATGCTATCTTCCTGTATTTTCTTCAGCCTTCTCTCCACACGTATAATACACACGAACTCAACACACCCACTGTTCAATAGCATGTGTCAAATAAAAATGGATTAAGTTCGCTAAATTTAAGATTGTACGTAAGTCACATTCCTAGTAATATTCCACCATTTTTGAGTTTTTTTCAAAATACAAAAGCTCAGCGGACCAGGATCTTTCCAGCATCCAGAAAAGCAAGCCAGTGGAATCTGCATTTTTGACGCTTTGTACCCAGAGAGAAGTAATTATTTCTACACAGTTCAAACAGATTTTAACTTTTTCAAAAAACTAACCATTTTCCCTTTCTTTCTGGCTCTAGACACCTCACTGCTTTCTGACTGACCAAGGTGCAGCAAAATTTGCAGCAGCCATGGGGGTTCCAGAGGTTCCTGGAAAGCAGTTGGTAACAGAGAGAAACATAAAGCGCCTTGAAAAGGAGAAGCATGAGAAAGATGCTCAGAAATTAGACTGTCAAAAGTAAGTGTCATCTGCGGCTCCTGTGTTTGGGATTTATTCAAGTGTGAAAGTTTGACAGATATCTGGTT
>NW_025799795.1:0-2353 GCF_021613505.1 Equus quagga
CACCTCTCCACCCAAGACTCTGGGCTAGGGACAAAGGAAGCTCTCCCTCAGGTGAGGCCAGAGCCCCCCCAGAGTCCTGTGGCATCAGGCATCCGTGCACCCTAGGCCTCCGAGCTGGAGCAAGGGAGCTAGGGTCACTTTCAGCCGCCTCTTACTCATCCTGACACTGGAGGCTGTGTCAAGAGGAAGTTTCTGGCAGGTTTCATGTCCAATACATGCTCTGCTCTCTGCAGGGCTCTTCCTTAGCCTTTTCAATTTCAGAACTTCCAGTCACTTTTGCTTCTCTGCTTTCACCCACCTCTATTTCTCCAGTTCTTCCCTGGGAAGAAGGGAGGGAAAATCCCCAGGGAGCATGAGACACAAACTGCTTAGAGAGAGTTAGCTTGCCTCCCTTCCTTTATCCATCACTCATTCACTTATACAATCAATATGAGGTCTTGGGTGCCAACCATGTGCCAGGTACCCTGCTGAGGGCTGAGAAATAAAGGTGAAAAAGATGAAATCTTTGTTCTTTAATAGCTTGCAATAAACCCAGGAAAATAGAAGCCAGAGTGAAGATGCAATTTAAATATCTTGTGGAAAGCACATCAAGAGGGCTGTGCACAGGGCACTCTATGGGACTAGCACAGACAAAGGGCACCTAACCCATCTTGGGAGATCAAGGAAGACTTCCTGGAGGAGGTGATATTTTGCCCAGTCCTAAAGAACTAGTAAGAGTTAACCAAGTAGACAAGTCCTGGAAGAAAGGACATTCAAGACTTGGGAAACAGCTTATACCAAGACCAAGAAATAAGTGAGCATGGAGCATTAGTAGTTCAAAATTGTCTCTGTGTGACTGGAGTGCTGAGCTCATGACGAGAAAGCAAACTGGAGAGGAAAGGTGGGGCATGTTGGGAAGGCCTTCCTGTGCTAAGCAAAGAGATTGGAGTTTATTCTGGGGGCAATGAACCCCTATTGAAGGAGTTCATGGAATGTGAAATGAGTCTAGAGTTTAGAAAGGTCACATGTGCACACACACACACATGTACTCACTCACTCACAAGCTGACCCCTGCATCACAGTCCTCACACGGGCAACCAGCCAGCAGGCAAAGGATACACGATCTTGTTCTGGAGACGATCATACTTGGAAAACATCACAGTGCAAGCCCCGCAGCCCCCTTCGCCACAGCCAAGCTTGGTCCCGCTCAGCCCCACTGGGTGTTCATGGGTTAAGGAACATGAGCTCAGAGAAGAGAGTCTTTGCTGGGCTGCTGGGAAGTGCCTGGGCAGAGCTGCCAGTGTAGAGCCATCCACTGCCACACACAACCTCAGGGCCCTCACCCCAGGGAGGCAGCACACCCACAGGGCCTCCCCATTCGGAGAGCCTGCACTTACACAGGAAGGCAGGGAATGGGCCATCTCCACTGTCCAGAAGGGGAAAGTCATCAGGGTCCTATCAGACAGCACCCAAGTATCCTCCCCTGGGAATACACTTCTAGGACTTGAACTTGACTGGGACTTGAGACCTGAAGACTTTTCTTGGTGTCAGGATCTTCCCTCTGTGGTCTTCTAGGCCCCCAACACTGTGGTCTCACCAAACTGGTAAATGAGGCACCTCAAACACTGAGCATGCGGGGCAGCCCTCACGTCACCTGAGCTGGTTATGCAGTGAAGCCACTTGGGCCACACTGAGACAGTGATCTGTTCAGGGACTTGCTGGGTCCTGCATTTTCACCCTACACCTTTTGGGCTGACAGGACCCAAACTTATGGGTGGACCAGGAGCTTTTGAAAATGTAGTCCATAAGACTTGTGAATGGAAATTAAAATGAACATAGTTTTGGTATCAGGGACAAAACCCAAGCCGTCTCTTCTATATACTTGAGGAAATCATCTGATACTTTGTGTTTGTAAAAGTGCCTAAGTAGTAAGCTATTCTAGAGGCTATGGCAACCACTTTCCCTGAGACGTGCGGACTCTGTTGCTTCTTTTCCCTCAGACCCGCAGGTCTCCAAGCCATCCAGTTACCTACAGAGGACAAGGGAGCTGAGATCATTATCATCTGACCACTTCCATCATTTTCAAAATAAAATTAGCTAACAATGATATTGCATTTTATACTTGAAAACCACTTATAATTGTGGACCCATTTGACCTTCATAATAATTTAGTTAGCAGGTGGGGCAGGGACTACTATTTCCTTACAGATTGAAAAAAAATAAACAAGAAACTGAAACCCAAGAGGTAACATGAGTCCTGCAAAGTAACACAGTCACTCGTGTTACCTCAGGTGTTAGGACCCACACACAGTCATCTGACTCCAGAGTGGGGGCTCCTCCTTCACCGTGCTGCTGCCTCTTTCAGAACACATCT
>NW_025799796.1:0-2392 GCF_021613505.1 Equus quagga
CACCTCTCCACCCAAGACTCTGGGCTAGGGACAAAGGAAGCTCTCCCCCAGATGAGGCCCAATCCCCTCCAGAGTCCTGTGGGGTCAGGCATCCATGCACCCTAGGCCTCTGAGCAGGAGCAAGGAGCTAGGGTCACTTTCAGCCGCATCTTACTCAGCCTGACCCTGGAGGCTGAGTCAAGAGGAAGTTTCTGGTAGGTTCCAGGTCCAATACATGCTCCACTCTCTGCAGGGCCCTTCCTTAGCCTCTTCAATTTCAGAACTTCCAGTCACTTTTGCTTCTCTGCTTTCACCCACCTCTATTTCTCCAGTTCCTCCCTGGGGAGAAGGGAGGGAAAGTCCCCAGGGAGCATGAGACACAAACTGCTTAGAGAGAGCTAGCTTGCCTCCATTCCTTTATCCATCACTCATTCACATATACAGTCAACATCAGGTCTTGATTACCAACCATATGCCAGGTACCCTGTTAAGGGCTGAGGGTGAATAAGATGAAATCTCTGTCTTTAATAGCTTGCAATCAACCCAGGAAAATAGAAGCCAGGGTGAAAATGCAAGTTAAATATCTTGTGGAAAGCACATCAGGAGGGCTGTGCACAGGGCACTCTATGGGACTAGCACAGACAAAGGGCACCTAACCCATCTTGGAAGATCAAGGAAGACTTCCTGGAGGAGGTGATATTTCGCCCAGCCCTAAAGAGCTAGTAAGAGTTAACCAAGTAGACAAGTCCTGGAAGAAAGGACATTCAAGACTTGGGAAACAGCTTATACCAAGACCAAGAAATGAGTGAGCATGGAGCATTAGTAGTTCACAATTGTCTCTGTGTGACTGGAGTGCTGAGCTCATGACGAGAAAGCAAACTGGAGAGGAAAGGTGGGAAATGTTGGGAAGGCCTTCCTGTGCTAAGCGAAGAGATTGGACTTTATCCCGGGGGCAATGGACCCCTACTGAAGGAGTTCATGGAATGTGAAATAAGTCTGGAGTTTAGAAAGGTCACATGTGCACGTACGTACATGCACACACTCACTCACAAGCTGACCCCTACATCACAGTCCTCACATGGGCAACCAGCCAGCAGGCAAAGGATACACGATCTTGTTCTGGAGACGATCATACTTGGAAAACATCACAGTGCAAGCCCCGCAGCCCCCTTCGCCACAGCCCAGCTTGGTCCCGCTCAGCCCCACTGGGTGTTCATGGGTTAAGGAAGGTGAACTCAGAGAAGAGAGTTTTTGCTGGGCTGCTGGGAAGTTCCTGGGCACAGCTGCCAGTGTAGAGCCGTTCACTGCCACACACAACCTCAGGGCCCTCACCCCAGGGAGGCAGCACACCCGTACAGCCTCCTCATTCAGACAGGCTGCGCTGCACCCCAGGAAGGCAGGGAATGGGGCCATCTCCACTGTTCAGAAGGGGAAAGTCATCAGGGTCCTATAGACAGCAACCAAGTATCCTCCCCTGAGAATTCAGTTCTAGGACTTGAACTTGACTACTTGACTAGGACTTGAGACCTGAAGACTTTTCTTGGTGTCTTTTCAGGGTCTTCTCGCAGTGGTCTTCTAGGCCCCCAACACCGTGGTCTCATCAGACTGGTAAATCAGGCACCTCAAACACTGAGCATGTGGGGCAGCCCTCATGTCACCCAACCTGGGTGTGCAATGAAGCCACTCGGGCCACACTGAGACATCGATCTGTCCTGGGATTTGCTGGGTCCTGCATTTTCACCCTACACTTTTTGGGCTGATAAAACCCAGGAACCAAAATTAGGGTTGAACAAGGAGCTTTTGAAAATCCAGCCCGTAGGATATGTGAACGGAAATTGAAATAAAGATATTTTTGAGATCAGGGACCAAAACCAAAGCCATCTCTTCTATATACTTGAGGAAATAATCTGATACTTTGCGTTTGTAAAAGTGCCTAAGTAGTAAGCTAATCTAGAGATTATGGCGGCCACTTTCCCTGAGACGTGTGAGCTCCGTTGTTACTCCTTCCTTAGGCCCGCAGGTCTCCAAACCATCCAGCTACCTACCGAGGATGGAGGGAGCTGAGGTCGTCATCATCTGGTCAATTCCATCATTTTCAAAATAAAATTAACTAACAATGACATAGCATCTTATACTTGAAAAGCACTTACAACTATAGACCCATTTGTTCTTCAAAATAATTTAGTTAGCAGGTGGGGCAGGAACTACTATTTCCCTACAGATTGAAAAAACAAACAAACAAAAACTGAGACCCAAGAGGTAACGTGAGCCCTGCAAGACAACACAGTCACTTGTGTTGGAAGATAACACAATCACTTGTGTTACCTCAGGTGTTAGGACCCACACACAGTCATCTGACTCCTGAATGGGGGCTCCTCCTTCACCGTGCTGCTGCCTCTTTCAGAACACATCT
>NW_025799797.1:0-1711 GCF_021613505.1 Equus quagga
GGCCCATTTTAAGTACACAACTGGGTGAACTTCTACTGATGTGTATACGGGGGCGATCCCCACCCTGACCAAGACGTAGAGCCTTCGCAGCCCCTGAAGGCTCCCTGGGCCCCTCTTAGCCAACACCTCCCTCTAAAGGAACCACTCTGCTCAGCCCTTTTGCCATCGATTAACTTTGCCTTTTTTTGAGCTTCATACGATGGAATCACACAGAACGTGCTCTTTTGTGCCTGGCCTCTCCCCTCAACAATTACATCTGTGAGGTTCGTGTATGTTGTTGCACGTGAGGAGAAGCCATTCTTTTTCATTGCTGTACAATATTCCATTGCATGAATACACAAGTTGATATGCTCAGTTGATGGCTATTTGTGGTGTTCTAATTTTCATCTACTATGAACAAAGGTGCTATGAGAACGTGACATTTTTAGTTGAGTAGAAGTTAACTTGATACAAGGAGGCAGAGGGAGTAGCGAGGAACCATCGAGAAGGAGGGAATGATACCTGCAAAGGCCTTTGGCAGGAGTGAGCCTGCAGGCAGGTATGGCTGAAGGGGTGCCACTTCCTGGCACCACATTTCTTGGGGATATCAACGGTACTGGGTCCTGAGCCCCTGCTGAACTGGCATGGTGCATGGCCCTCGGCATCCGTTCCCACCTCCTCACATGCAGAGGCTGGAAAGCCAAAAGACTACACTGGGCAGGCTCCCGTGCAGCTGGCTCTGGGTGTGGGAGAGGGGCCATCGGGAAACACGCTGAGGGAGGTGAAGGCGGGGCATCTCCGTGCTGCTTTGGGCTGTGTTCCACTGTCCAACAGGGCCACTGGGATGTGGGGTTTTCTGCAGTGGCATCCCAATGTCTGATCTTGGGCTGCTGCGCTGTGGGACAGGCCCTGATCCCAGCTCCCGGCAGCAGGGGGAGCTGTGCCTCAACCAGCCGGCTGTGTGGAGCGGGCAGTGCCCTCCCGTCCTGCAGGCCGGCTCTTCAGAGCTCCGGGAGGCAGCCCAGGAGGCCCAGCCCAGGGTCCCTCTGTGACTTTGTAAATATCTGTTGCTGTATCAAATCCGGTGTGCTTCAAACACCTGGAGGCACCGCCCCCACCACGGAGACAGCTGCTGTCAACACAGAGACACACACGGTGGGAAGGACGTGCAGAAACTGGCACCCTTGCACATTGTGGGTGGGAATGTAAAATGGAGCATCCGCTGTGGAAAGCTGTTGGCAGTTCCTCAAAAATTAAAAATAGAATACCCTATGATCCAGCAATTCCACTTCTGGGTATAAATTTAAAAGAACTGAAGAGACTTTTGTCCACCCACGTTCACAGCAGCATTATTCACAGTAGGCAAGGGGTGGAAGCAACTCAAACACGACAGGGACACGGATAAACAAAATGTGGCATACGCATGTAATAAAAAGTTATTCATTCTTAAAAAGGAAGGGAACGCTGACACACGCTCCAACATGGATGAACCTTGAGGACGTCATGCGGAGTGAAACAGCCAGACACAAAAGGACAAACTCTGCATGATTCCACTCATATGAGGTATCTGACACAGAGCCATCAAATTCACGGAGCTGGAAAGTGGAAGTGTGGCTGCCAGGGGCCAAGAGCAGGGGCATGGGGAACTAGTGTTCAATGGGGACAGGGTTTCAGTTTTGCAAGACGAAAAGAGTTCTTTTCATGAAAATAGTAAATTTTATTTTATACATAT
>NW_025799798.1:0-1668 GCF_021613505.1 Equus quagga
GGCCCATTTTAAGTACACAACTGGGTGAACTTCTACTGATGTGTATAGGGGGGCGATCCCCACCCTGACCAAGACGTAGAACCTTCGCAGCCCCTGAAGGCTCCCTGGGCCCCTCTTAGCCAACACCTCCCTCTAAAGGAACCACTCTGCTCAGCCCTTTTGCCATCGATTAATTTTGCCTTTTTTTGACCTTCATATGATGGAATCACACAGAACGTGCTCTTTTGGGCCTGGCCTCTCCCCTCAACAATTACATCTGTGAGGTTCGTGTATGTTGTTGCACGTGAGGAGGAGAAGCCATTCTTTTTCATTGCTGTACAATATTCCATTACATGAATACACAAGTTGATATGCTCAGTTGATGGCTATTTGTGGTGTTCTAATTTTCATCTGCTATGAACAAAGCTGCTATGAGAATGTGACATTTTTAGCTGATTAGAAGTTAACTTGATACAAGGAGGCAGAGGGAGTAGGGAGGAACCATCGAGAAGGAGGGAATGACACCTGCAAAGGCCTTTGGCAGGAGGGAGCCTGCAGGTGGGCGTGGCTGAAGGGGTGCCACTTCCTGGCACCACATTTCTTGGGGATATCAAGGGTACTGGGTCCTGAGCCCCTGCTGAACCGGCATGGTGCGTGGCCCTCGGCATCCATTCCCACCTCATCACATGCAGAGGCTGGAAAGCCAAACGACTACACTGGGCAGGCTCCCGTGCAGCTGGCTCTGGGTGTGGGGGAGGGGCCATAAGGAAACACGCTGAGGGAGGTGAAGGGGGGGCATCTCCGTGCTGCTTTGGGCTGTGTTCCACTGTCCAACAGGGCCACTGGGATGTGGGATTTTCTGCAGCTGCATCCCAATGTCTGATCTTGGGCTGCTGCGCTGTGGGACAGGCCCTGATCCCAGCTCCCGGCACCAGGGGGAGCTGTGCCCCAACCAGCCGGCTGTGTGGAGCAGGCAGTGCCCTCCCGCCCTGCAGGCCAGCTCTTCAGAGGTCCGGGAGGCAGCCCAGGAGGCCCACCCGAGGGTCTCTCTGTGACTTTGTAAATACCTGTTGCTGTATCAAATCCAGTGTGCTTCAAACACCTGGAGGCACCGCCCCCACCGCGGAGACGGCTGCTGTCAATACAGAGACTCACACACGGTGGGAAGGACGTGTAGAAACTGGAACCCTTGCACATTGCGGGTGAGAATGTAAAATGGAGCATCCGCTGTGGAAAGCTGTTGGCAGTGCCTCAAAAATTAAAAATAGAATACCCTATGATCCAGCAATTCCACTTCTGGGTATAAATTTAAAAGAACTGAAGAGACTTTTGTCCACCCACGTTCACAGCAGCATTATTCACAGTAGGCAAGAGGTGGAAGCAACTCAAACACGACAGGGACACGGATAAACAAAATGTGGCATATGCATGTAATAAAAAGTTATTCATCCTTAAAAAGGAAGGGAACGCTGACACATGCTCCAACATGGATGAACCTTGAGGACGTCATGCTGAGTGAAACAGCCAGACACAAAAGGACAAACTCTGCATGGTTCCACTCATATGAGGTATCTGACACAGCGTCATCAAATTCATGGAGATGGAAAGTGGAAGGGTGGCTGCCAGGGGCCAAGAGCAGGGGGTTGGGGAACTAGTGTTTAATGGGGACAGGGTTTTAGTTTTGCAAGA
>NW_025799799.1:0-1306 GCF_021613505.1 Equus quagga
TGTGGAAAACAGTTTGGCAGCTCTTCAAAAAGTTCAGTGTAGCATTACATTGGGCCCACCTGGAATAATTGCCCCCCCATCTCAAGATCCTCAATTTAATCACATCTGCAAAGTCCCTTTTGCCATGTAAAGTAACGTATTCACGGGTTCTGAGGATAGGACGTGGACATCTTTGGGGGGGCCACTGTTGGGCCCACCACAACCAGCAAGGTTGGAGAAGAGTTGGTGCAGGCAAGACTTGTAGGAGATGAGGTCAAAGATACTCCTTTTCACTGACTAAAAGCTTATTCATTAAAAAGAATGGTGTTTATAATTTCATTCTTTAAAACTAACTGGGTTGGCCTTTTCCACAAGAAATAATATTGGGTTGCACTTTTCTACTCCTGCTGTCAGAGCGCCTTTGTAATGTTCTCTTTATTTCCCAACTTCTAGTAAAGTTAAAACACTTGGAGAGACTGCGGTAGAAATTATTTGAGCTCTCCGTGTGTGGGTGTTAAGAAAGGCTCTCCGATCCCAAAAGGCAAACCTAGCTGAGAGGACTTTGAGAAGAAAGAAAACACAAAACGTGGAACGGGTAGAAAAGAGTGTACTCTGGTGTTCATTAACATCCCTTTGCAGAAAAGCCCAAGATCTCTATTTGGGGGCTCGTATATATTGGGGAGGACACTGTCCAGCCTTGCATAGCTTTTTTTTTTTATTTATATTTTAATCGTGGTAAAATGCACATAACATAAAACTTACCGTCTTAACCACTTTTAAGTCAGTTCAGTGGCCTTAAGTCATTCACATTGTCGTGCAACCATCCCCACCATTCGTCTCCGGAACTCTTAATTTTGCAAAACTGAAACTCTGTATCCACTAGACCGTAACTCCGCATTCCCCGCTCCTCCCAGCCTCTGGTAACCTCTATTCTTTCTGTCTCTATGAATTTGCCTATTCTAGCTGCCTCATACAAGTGAAATCATAAAATATTTATCCTTTTGCGTCTGCTTTATTTCACTTAGCATAGTTTTTTCAAGTTTCATCCGCATTGTAGCATGTATCAGAACTTCATTTTTATAACTGAGTTTTATTCCATTATATGGATATACCACATTCTGTTTGTCCATTCATCTGTTGATGGCCCCTTGGGTTGTTCCCACTTTTTTGGCTATTATGAATAATGCTGCTACGAATATTGGCATGCAAGTACCTGTCTGAGTCCCTGCTTTCAATTCTTTTGGGTATATACTTAGGAGTGGAATTGCTGAATCATATGTTAATGCTACACTGAACTTTTTGAAGAGCTGCCAAACTGTTTTCCACA
>NW_025799800.1:0-1309 GCF_021613505.1 Equus quagga
TGTGGAAAACAGTTTGGCAGCTCTTCAAAAAGTTCAGTGTAGCATTAACATATGATTCAGCAATTCCACTCCTAAGTATATACCCAAAAGAATTGAAAGCAGGGACTCAGACAGGTACTTGCATGCCAATATTCGTAGCAGCATTATTCATAATAGCCAAAAAAGTGGGAACAACCCAAGGGGCCATCAACAGATGAATGGACAAACAGAATGTGGTATATCCATATAATGGAATAAAACTCAGTTATAAAAATGAAGTTCTGATACATGCTACAATGCGGATGAAACTTGAAAAAACTATGCTAAGTGAAATAAAGCAGACGCAAAAGGATAAATATTTTATGATTTCACTTGTATGAGGCAGCTAGAATAGGCAAATTCATAGAGACAGAAAGAATAGAGGTTACCAGAGGCTGGGAGGAGCGGGGAATGCGGAGTTACGGTCTAGTGGATACAGAGTTTCAGTTTTGCAAAATTAAGAGTTCCGGAGACGAATGGTGGGGATGGTTGCACGACAATGTGAATGACTTAAGGCCACTGAACTGACTTAAAAGTGGTTAAGACGGTAAGTTTTATGTTATGTGCATTTTACCACGATTAAAATATAAATAAAAAAAAAAAGCTATGCAAGGCTGGACAGTGTCCTCCCCAATATATACGAGCCCCCAAATAGAGATCTTGGGCTTTTCTGCAAAGGGATGTTAATGAACACCAGAGTACACTCTTTTCTACCCGTTCCACGTTTTGTGTTTTCTTTCTTCTCAAAGTCCTCTCAGCTAGGTTTGCCTTTTGGGATCGGAGAGCCTTTCTTAACACCCACACACGGAGAGCTCAAATAATTTCTACCGCAGTCTCTCCAAGTGTTTTAACTTTATTAGAAGTTGGGAAATAAAGAGAACATTACAAAGGCGCTCTGACAGCAGAAGGAGTAGAAAAGTGCAACCCAATATTATTTCTTGTGGAAAAGGCCAACCCAGTTAGTTTTAAAGAATGAAATTATAAACACCATTCTTTTTAATGAATAAGCTTTTAGTCAGTGAAAAGGAGTATCTTTGACCTCATCTCCTACAAGTCTTGCCTGCACCAACTCTTCTCCAACCTTGCTGGTTGTGGTGGGCCCAACAGTGGCCCCCCCAAAGATGTCCACGTCCTATCCTCAGAACCCGTGAATACGTTACTTTACATGGCAAAAGGGACTTTGCAGATGTGATTAAATTGAGGATCTTGAGATGGGGGGGCAATTATTCCAGGTGGGCCCAATGTAATGCTACACTGAACTTTTTGAAGAGCTGCCAAACTGTTTTCCACA
>NW_025799801.1:0-1309 GCF_021613505.1 Equus quagga
TGTGGAAAACAGTTTGGCAGCTCTTCAAAAAGTTCAGTGTAGCATTACATTGGGCCCACCTGGAATAATTGCCCCCCCATCTCAAGATCCTCAATTTAATCACATCTGCAAAGTCCCTTTTGCCATGTAAAGTAACGTATTCACGGGTTCTGAGGATAGGACGTGGACATCTTTGGGGGGGCCACTGTTGGGCCCACCACAACCAGCAAGGTTGGAGAAGAGTTGGTGCAGGCAAGACTTGTAGGAGATGAGGTCAAAGATACTCCTTTTCACTGACTAAAAGCTTATTCATTAAAAAGAATGGTGTTTATAATTTCATTCTTTAAAACTAACTGGGTTGGCCTTTTCCACAAGAAATAATATTGGGTTGCACTTTTCTACTCCTTCTGCTGTCAGAGCGCCTTTGTAATGTTCTCTTTATTTCCCAACTTCTAATAAAGTTAAAACACTTGGAGAGACTGCGGTAGAAATTATTTGAGCTCTCCGTGTGTGGGTGTTAAGAAAGGCTCTCCGATCCCAAAAGGCAAACCTAGCTGAGAGGACTTTGAGAAGAAAGAAAACACAAAACGTGGAACGGGTAGAAAAGAGTGTACTCTGGTGTTCATTAACATCCCTTTGCAGAAAAGCCCAAGATCTCTATTTGGGGGCTCGTATATATTGGGGAGGACACTGTCCAGCCTTGCATAGCTTTTTTTTTTTATTTATATTTTAATCGTGGTAAAATGCACATAACATAAAACTTACCGTCTTAACCACTTTTAAGTCAGTTCAGTGGCCTTAAGTCATTCACATTGTCGTGCAACCATCCCCACCATTCGTCTCCGGAACTCTTAATTTTGCAAAACTGAAACTCTGTATCCACTAGACCGTAACTCCGCATTCCCCGCTCCTCCCAGCCTCTGGTAACCTCTATTCTTTCTGTCTCTATGAATTTGCCTATTCTAGCTGCCTCATACAAGTGAAATCATAAAATATTTATCCTTTTGCGTCTGCTTTATTTCACTTAGCATAGTTTTTTCAAGTTTCATCCGCATTGTAGCATGTATCAGAACTTCATTTTTATAACTGAGTTTTATTCCATTATATGGATATACCACATTCTGTTTGTCCATTCATCTGTTGATGGCCCCTTGGGTTGTTCCCACTTTTTTGGCTATTATGAATAATGCTGCTACGAATATTGGCATGCAAGTACCTGTCTGAGTCCCTGCTTTCAATTCTTTTGGGTATATACTTAGGAGTGGAATTGCTGAATCATATGTTAATGCTACACTGAACTTTTTGAAGAGCTGCCAAACTGTTTTCCACA
>NW_025799802.1:0-1306 GCF_021613505.1 Equus quagga
TGTGGAAAACAGTTTGGCAGCTCTTCAAAAAGTTCAGTGTAGCATTAACATATGATTCAGCAATTCCACTCCTAAGTATATACCCAAAAGAATTGAAAGCAGGGACTCAGACAGGTACTTGCATGCCAATATTCGTAGCAGCATTATTCATAATAGCCAAAAAAGTGGGAACAACCCAAGGGGCCATCAACAGATGAATGGACAAACAGAATGTGGTATATCCATATAATGGAATAAAACTCAGTTATAAAAATGAAGTTCTGATACATGCTACAATGCGGATGAAACTTGAAAAAACTATGCTAAGTGAAATAAAGCAGACGCAAAAGGATAAATATTTTATGATTTCACTTGTATGAGGCAGCTAGAATAGGCAAATTCATAGAGACAGAAAGAATAGAGGTTACCAGAGGCTGGGAGGAGCGGGGAATGCGGAGTTACGGTCTAGTGGATACAGAGTTTCAGTTTTGCAAAATTAAGAGTTCCGGAGACGAATGGTGGGGATGGTTGCACGACAATGTGAATGACTTAAGGCCACTGAACTGACTTAAAAGTGGTTAAGACGGTAAGTTTTATGTTATGTGCATTTTACCACGATTAAAATATAAATAAAAAAAAAAAGCTATGCAAGGCTGGACAGTGTCCTCCCCAATATATACGAGCCCCCAAATAGAGATCTTGGGCTTTTCTGCAAAGGGATGTTAATGAACACCAGAGTACACTCTTTTCTACCCGTTCCACGTTTTGTGTTTTCTTTCTTCTCAAAGTCCTCTCAGCTAGGTTTGCCTTTTGGGATCGGAGAGCCTTTCTTAACACCCACACACGGAGAGCTCAAATAATTTCTACCGCAGTCTCTCCAAGTGTTTTAACTTTACTAGAAGTTGGGAAATAAAGAGAACATTACAAAGGCGCTCTGACAGCAGGAGTAGAAAAGTGCAACCCAATATTATTTCTTGTGGAAAAGGCCAACCCAGTTAGTTTTAAAGAATGAAATTATAAACACCATTCTTTTTAATGAATAAGCTTTTAGTCAGTGAAAAGGAGTATCTTTGACCTCATCTCCTACAAGTCTTGCCTGCACCAACTCTTCTCCAACCTTGCTGGTTGTGGTGGGCCCAACAGTGGCCCCCCCAAAGATGTCCACGTCCTATCCTCAGAACCCGTGAATACGTTACTTTACATGGCAAAAGGGACTTTGCAGATGTGATTAAATTGAGGATCTTGAGATGGGGGGGCAATTATTCCAGGTGGGCCCAATGTAATGCTACACTGAACTTTTTGAAGAGCTGCCAAACTGTTTTCCACA
>NW_025799803.1:0-1082 GCF_021613505.1 Equus quagga
ACTGAGAAAGATACAGGATGCCTGGCTGGTGATTCCATCTGCAGCTTTGTGACTGCCTGACAACAGAGAATGGTGGAAATGATGCCATGTGACTTCCCATTAAATAAATGCCATAACCTTTCTCCTTGCTTTCTGAGGATTATTGTTTTTAGAACTCAGACACTATGCTGTGAATAATCCCAAGCTAGTCCATGAGGAAAGACCATATTGAAGAAGTCACAGATAAGTGTTCTGGTCAACAGATCAGCTAGACTGCTTTTCTGTCCTCCACACTCATAGCACTTTATCCAACTACTATAACAGTTGACAGCATAATATTATTGCCTCCTTTCCTATCTCCCAACAAGACTGAGCATATTAAAAGTAATCAGATTTAGACCACAACTCAATTCCTGGTATATAGTAGCACCTTAACAATGTTTTATTTATTCAGTAACTAAATGAAATATTAATTTTTAGTTGTGGCATCAAGGAAGGCTACCTGAGAAAGGTAATATTTGAGCTAGGTATAGAAGAATGGGTTGAATCGGAAGATTCCAAGCAGGGAATTCTGTTTGAGTGAAGACTCAGACACAGCAAAATGATGGGCATTTATGGGGGAGAGCAAAATATGTGGAGCAGTAGGAGCACAGAGTATATGAGAAGAAATAGTGAGAGAAGAGTTTGGTAAGGCAGGGGGTGACAAGTCATGTAGTGATTTAAACACGAGAGGTTAGAATTTTAACTTTATTTGGTGGCCATTGAGACATATTGAAAAGTTCCAAGAAAGGCAGTGTTGGTATTGTTTTTCCTAAACCATACTTCCAAATTTTAAATCACTTGTTCACAGCCTAAGTGTTGGTCTAGTTAATCATGCTTTATATAAATGTTTGCATGCTGTTTCTGTACCAAATAGTCAATGGTATTAGGATTCCTGGTCAAAATCAGGCTCCTAGGTAGAACAAGTGCTAACTCCTTGACCATCTCTGAGAACCTGGGGATGTGCTTAGAGCTAACTGTCACTTTGTGACAAGTTCCCCAAGTCCCAGTGCAAACAAGCTGCAGATGGAATCACCAGCCAGGCATCCTGTATCTTTCTCAGT
>NW_025799804.1:0-1082 GCF_021613505.1 Equus quagga
ACTGAGAAAGATACAGGATGCCTGGCTGGTGATTCCATCTGCAGCTTGTTTGCACTGGGACTTGGGGAACTTGTCACAAAGTGACAGTTAGCTCTAAGCACATCCCCAGGTTCTCAGAGATGGTCAAGGAGTTAGCACTTGTTCTACCTAGGAGCCTGATTTTGACCAGGAATCCTAATACCATTGACTATTTGGTACAGAAACAGCATGCAAACATTTATATAAAGCATGATTAACTAGACCAACACTTAGGCTGTGAACAAGTGATTTAAAATTTGGAAGTATGGTTTAGGAAAAACAATACCAACACTGCCTTTCTTGGAACTTTTCAATATGTCTCAATGGCCACCAAATAAAGTTAAAATTCTAACCTCTCGTGTTTAAATCACTACATGACTTGTCACCCCCTGCCTTACCAAACTCTTCTCTCACTATTTCTTCTCATATACTCTGTGCTCCTACTGCTCCACATATTTTGCTCTCCCCCATAAATGCCCATCATTTTGCTGTGTCTGAGTCTTCACTCAAACAGAATTCCCTGCTTGGAATCTTCCGATTCAACCCATTCTTCTATACCTAGCTCAAATATTACCTTTCTCAGGTAGCCTTCCTTGATGCCACAACTAAAAATTAATATTTCATTTAGTTACTGAATAAATAAAACATTGTTAAGGTGCTACTATATACCAGGAATTGAGTTGTGGTCTAAATCTGATTACTTTTAATATGCTCAGTCTTGTTGGGAGATAGGAAAGGAGGCAATAATATTATGCTGTCAACTGTTATAGTAGTTGGATAAAGTGCTATGAGTGTGGAGGACAGAAAAGCAGTCTAGCTGATCTGTTGACCAGAACACTTATCTGTGACTTCTTCAATATGGTCTTTCCTCATGGACTAGCTTGGGATTATTCACAGCATAGTGTCTGAGTTCTAAAAACAATAATCCTCAGAAAGCAAGGAGAAAGGTTATGGCATTTATTTAATGGGAAGTCACATGGCATCATTTCCACCATTCTCTGTTGTCAGGCAGTCACAAAGCTGCAGATGGAATCACCAGCCAGGCATCCTGTATCTTTCTCAGT
>NW_025799805.1:0-1450 GCF_021613505.1 Equus quagga
TGAGGAGAAGCACCTGGCATCCTTTGGGTGGGAAGGGCTCTCTGGAGGAAGTTTTGCCCAATTGGGGTCTTTAAGAAGGAGTAGGAGTTATATAGGGAAATAAGGTGTGGAGCGTGTTCCTGGCAGAGGAAATTGCATGAGCAATGGCCCTGTAGGCAAAAACAGCATAGTGTACAGGAGAATTGACAGGAATTTGGTTTGCCTGAAGCACAAAGCCTAACTCAGAGTGAATGCATCAATGAGGCTGAAGAGTCAGCAGGAGCCAGATGTGCAAGGGCTTTGAGTGCCAGGTCAAGAAGTTTGAACTTAACCCTGAAGGCCTTAGGGAGCCATGGGTGATGCTAGAGCAGGAGTGTTCCAGTGAGATCTTCATTTCAGAAAAATGCTTCTAATGTTCAAGGCAGAGAACATCCTTTAGACAATGCATCCTGTGAGCATGTTAGGGTGTTGGTTCCGGTGAGAAAAGATCAGACCTACCTGGGACGTGAATGAACAGAAGGAATGCATTGAGGAGCAATCTGTAAGTACAATCGGTGTTACTGGCAGGTGAGGGAGGAGGAGCTGAGAGATATGCTGGCTTCAACTTGGACGAGCACAGCATTGGGTGGTGGTTCCACTGGGAGCAAAGGCAACAGATGATACTGAGTTCAGGCTTCTGATCTGGTCTCAGGCCAGCTTTCAGTGATGGCCATCTCTCTCCCTCTCTTCTTGCAGCCAAGTGGTACGACCTGAAGGCCCTCACACTCAATTCCACCATCTCCAACATCCAGTGTTTGACAGAATGAGCAAGGGCTCAGCCAAATTGAACTCCACTGAGAGAGTCCTGCAGCACCTGATGAGACCCTGGCGCCAGCAGCTCCTGGCAGGATGAGTCCCAGCCAACCACACCCCACCTGCTGTCTCTCCTGCTCGTCCTCCACCTGCCTCCTCCCCTGCTTGGATCCTTGTTCAAGAAGAGAAGCCCAGGCCCCTTGTCTTGGGCTGTAGACTGATCTCCCTCAGGGAAGTCCCTTTTCTGAGCATTTGAGAGTCATGAACACTTTCGGTGACCACCCCAGTTTTCACTCTTCCCAATGACTGCCAATTTGCTCCTCCCTCCCTCTGGCCCCCATTATCAGAGGATTCAGGACATCTCTCTAGAGTCCCCACATTCCTCTCTCCCCGAGCCTGTGGAGGAAGGGGCAGCCTCCAGCATGGAAGCTGTCTGCACCTACCACCCTGACCCCTTGGCTTATGATGGAGAGTGTGACAGAGACCCCATGTGACAGAGAGCAGCATTCCTGGGTGCCGAACCAGCTGATCCACCATGTGACCCCGAGGGGCCTCTACTCCCTGGTCAGGGACAGCCTTTTTGTCAGTGGTGAGTGTTCGTGCTGAGCTGGATTGACAGTGATCGTTACTTATGCCTGTTCTGCTTTATTTCCTCTCTAACACGTCAGCCCAGGTTCTG
>NW_025799806.1:0-1082 GCF_021613505.1 Equus quagga
ACTGAGAAAGATACAGGATGCCTGGCTGGTGATTCCATCTGCAGCTTTGTGACTGCCTGACAACAGAGAATGGTGGAAATGATGCCATGTGACTTCCCATTAAATAAATGCCATAACCTTTCTCCTTGCTTTCTGAGGATTATTGTTTTTAGAACTCAGACACTATGCTGTGAATAATCCCAAGCTAGTCCATGAGGAAAGACCATATTGAAGAAGTCACAGATAAGTGTTCTGGTCAACAGATCAGCTAGACTGCTTTTCTGTCCTCCACACTCATAGCACTTTATCCAACTACTATAACAGTTGACAGCATAATATTATTGCCTCCTTTCCTATCTCCCAACAAGACTGAGCATATTAAAAGTAATCAGATTTAGACCACAACTCAATTCCTGGTATATAGTAGCACCTTAACAATGTTTTATTTATTCAGTAACTAAATGAAATATTAATTTTTAGTTGTGGCATCAAGGAAGGCTACCTGAGAAAGGTAATATTTGAGCTAGGTATAGAAGAATGGGTTGAATCGGAAGATTCCAAGCAGGGAATTCTGTTTGAGTGAAGACTCAGACACAGCAAAATGATGGGCATTTATGGGGGAGAGCAAAATATGTGGAGCAGTAGGAGCACAGAGTATATGAGAAGAAATAGTGAGAGAAGAGTTTGGTAAGGCAGGGGGTGACAAGTCATGTAGTGATTTAAACACGAGAGGTTAGAATTTTAACTTTATTTGGTGGCCATTGAGACATATTGAAAAGTTCCAAGAAAGGCAGTGTTGGTATTGTTTTTCCTAAACCATACTTCCAAATTTTAAATCACTTGTTCACAGCCTAAGTGTTGGTCTAGTTAATCATGCTTTATATAAATGTTTGCATGCTGTTTCTGTACCAAATAGTCAATGGTATTAGGATTCCTGGTCAAAATCAGGCTCCTAGGTAGAACAAGTGCTAACTCCTTGACCATCTCTGAGAACCTGGGGATGTGCTTAGAGCTAACTGTCACTTTGTGACAAGTTCCCCAAGTCCCAGTGCAAACAAGCTGCAGATGGAATCACCAGCCAGGCATCCTGTATCTTTCTCAGT
>NW_025799807.1:0-1082 GCF_021613505.1 Equus quagga
ACTGAGAAAGATACAGGATGCCTGGCTGGTGATTCCATCTGCAGCTTGTTTGCACTGGGACTTGGGGAACTTGTCACAAAGTGACAGTTAGCTCTAAGCACATCCCCAGGTTCTCAGAGATGGTCAAGGAGTTAGCACTTGTTCTACCTAGGAGCCTGATTTTGACCAGGAATCCTAATACCATTGACTATTTGGTACAGAAACAGCATGCAAACATTTATATAAAGCATGATTAACTAGACCAACACTTAGGCTGTGAACAAGTGATTTAAAATTTGGAAGTATGGTTTAGGAAAAACAATACCAACACTGCCTTTCTTGGAACTTTTCAATATGTCTCAATGGCCACCAAATAAAGTTAAAATTCTAACCTCTCGTGTTTAAATCACTACATGACTTGTCACCCCCTGCCTTACCAAACTCTTCTCTCACTATTTCTTCTCATATACTCTGTGCTCCTACTGCTCCACATATTTTGCTCTCCCCCATAAATGCCCATCATTTTGCTGTGTCTGAGTCTTCACTCAAACAGAATTCCCTGCTTGGAATCTTCCGATTCAACCCATTCTTCTATACCTAGCTCAAATATTACCTTTCTCAGGTAGCCTTCCTTGATGCCACAACTAAAAATTAATATTTCATTTAGTTACTGAATAAATAAAACATTGTTAAGGTGCTACTATATACCAGGAATTGAGTTGTGGTCTAAATCTGATTACTTTTAATATGCTCAGTCTTGTTGGGAGATAGGAAAGGAGGCAATAATATTATGCTGTCAACTGTTATAGTAGTTGGATAAAGTGCTATGAGTGTGGAGGACAGAAAAGCAGTCTAGCTGATCTGTTGACCAGAACACTTATCTGTGACTTCTTCAATATGGTCTTTCCTCATGGACTAGCTTGGGATTATTCACAGCATAGTGTCTGAGTTCTAAAAACAATAATCCTCAGAAAGCAAGGAGAAAGGTTATGGCATTTATTTAATGGGAAGTCACATGGCATCATTTCCACCATTCTCTGTTGTCAGGCAGTCACAAAGCTGCAGATGGAATCACCAGCCAGGCATCCTGTATCTTTCTCAGT
>NW_025799808.1:0-1074 GCF_021613505.1 Equus quagga
CGCGCGGGCTCCCCCACCGGCGGCCCCGCCCGGGGCTCCGCGGGGCTCCGGCAGGCCCGGGGCACGGTCCCCACCCGCCGCGCGCGCCGCACACGCAGCACTCACCCGCCGCCGGAGCCCCGGGGCGACCGCCGCCTCCGCCGCCTTCCGCCTTCTTCTTACCTCCCGCCTGCTGCTGGCCCTGCCTCGCGCCGGGCGGCGCCACGGTCACGGCGAACAGCGAGGTGGGGCCGCCGCTCTTGCCCCCCGCCTCCTTGGCGGCCCCGCGCTGCTGCGGGGGCTGCGGCTGCGGCGCCGCCGGCGGTTGGGGCTGCTGCTCGCCGTGCCCGTTCTCGTCGCCCGCGCCCTCCTCCTCGTCGCCGAGCTCGTCCTCCCCCTCCTGGAAGCCCTGATCGTCGCCGTTCTCGTCCTCCGAGGCGGCCTCCTCCTCCTCCATCGGGCCCGCGTCGGCCGCCCCCGCCGCCCCGTTCTCCTCGCCCAGCTCCATCTGGTCGCCGTCCAGGGCGGCGATGCCCTCCTCCTCCTCCTCGTCCTCCTCCTCGTCGTCGTCGCCGCCAGCCGCGGCCTCCTGCTCCAGGCCCGCGCCCGAGCGCCCGGCCGAGTCCCCGCCCAGGTCCAGGCTGCCGTTCCCGGGCTCCATGGCGGGGCGGCCGCCGGCCTCCTCGTCGTCCAGCGCGGCCTGGAGCCGCTCCATGAGCTCGGCCTTGAGGCCCTTGTCGGAGAGGCGCCGCTTCTTGAGCTCCTCCTTCAGCTCCGACACCTTCAGCTTCTTCACGTTCACAGGCGAGGAACTCATGGTGAGGCCCGATTCACGCTGGCGCTGGCTCGCTCTCGGCCCGGCGGCGGCTGCGGCTGGAGGGTTCGTGCTGCAGAGCGGACCCGCCTGGTGTCGAACGGCGCCAATTCCTTTCACCGAGTTCGCGAGGGAGACGCGGACACTCGCCTGCGCGAGCGAGCACGCAACGTCCTCTCGCAGGGGCGGCGCCGCGCACGCAATATAGGCGCCCCGCCCCCGCCGGGAGCGCGCCCGCGCCCGGCCCCCGCCCCCCCCCCCCCCCCCCCCCCCGGGCGGGC
>NW_025799809.1:0-17607 GCF_021613505.1 Equus quagga
AATTGAAAGCCCAGAAATAAAACCACACATCTATGGACAGCTTATCTTTGACAAAGGAGCTGAGGGCATACAATGGAGAAAAGAAAGTCTTTTCAACAAATGGTGCTGGGAAAACTGGAAAGCCACATGTAAAAGAATGAAAATTGACCATTCTTTTTCACCATTCACCAAAATAAACTCAAAATGGATCAAAGACCTAAAGGTGAGACCTGAAACCATAAGGCTTCTGGAAGAAAACGTAGGCAGTACACTCTTTGACATCAGTATTAAAAGGATCTTTTTGGACACCATGCCTTCTCAGAGAAGGGAAACAATAGAAAGAATAAACAAATGGGACTTCATCAGATTAAAGAGCTTTTTCAAGGCAAATGAAAACAGGATTGAAACAAAAAAAAACCCACTAACTGGGAAAAAATATTTGCAAGTCATATATCTGACAAAGGCTTAATATCCTTAATATATAAAGAACTCTCGCAACTCAATCACAAAACATCAAACAACCCAATCAAAAAGTGGGCTGGAGACATGAACAGACATTTCTCCAAAGAAGATATACTGATGGCCAATAGGCACATGAAAAGATGCTCATCATCGCTGATCATCAGGGAAATGCAAATCAAAACTACACTAAGATATCACCTTACACCCGTTAGAATGACAAAAATATCTAAAACTAATAGCAACAAATGTTGGAGAGGTTGCGGAGAAAAAGGAACCCTCATACACTGCTGGTGGGAATGCAAACTGGTGCAGCCACTATGGAAAACAGGATGGAGATTCCTCAAAAAATTAAAAATAGAACTACCATACGATCCAGCCATCCCACTACTGGGTATTTATCCAAAGAGCCTGAAGTCAGCAATCCCAAAAGTCCTATGCACCCCAATGTTTATTGCAGCACTGTTTACAATAGCCAAGACGTGGAAGCAACCTAAGTGTCCAGCAACAGACAAATGGATAAAGAAGATGTGGTACATATATACAATGGAATACTACTCAGCTGCAAAACAGAACAAAATCATTCCATTTGCAATAACATGGATGGACCTTGAGAGAATTATGTTAAGTGAAATAAGCCAGCGAGAGAAAGATAATCTGTGTATGACTCCACTCATATGAGGAATTTAAAATTATGGACTAAGAACAGTTTAGTGGATACCAGGGGAAAGGTGGAGTAGGGGGTGGGCACAAAGGGTGAAGTGGTGCACCTACAACATGACTGACAAACATTAATGTACAATTGAAATTTCACAAGATTGTAACCTATCAATAACTCAATAAAAAAAAAGGAAAAAACCCCAGCAGAATACGCATTATTCTCAAGTGCACATGGAAAATTCTCAAAGATAGACCATATTTTGGGAAACAAGGCAAATCTCAATAAATTTAAGAAGATTGAAATAATATCAAGCATCTTTTCTGACAATAGTGGTATGAAACTAGGAATCAACTTTAAGGAAAAAGCTGGGAAAGTCACAAATATATGAACAAACAACATGCTACTGAATAACCATTGGATCAATGAAGAAATCAAAAGAAATAAAAAAAAATCTAGAGACAAATGAAAATGAAAATACTTCATATCTTGGGGCCGGCCTGGTGGTGCAGCAGTTAAGTGTGCACATTCCGCTTTGGGGGCCCGGGGTTCACCGGTTCAGATCCTGGGTGTGGACATGGCACTGCTTGGCAAAAAGCCATGCTGTGGTAGGCATCCCACGTATAAAGTAGAAGAAGATGGGCATGAATGTTAGCTCTCGGCCAGTCTTCCTCAGCAAGAAGAGGAGGATTGGCAGCAGATGTTAGCTCAGGACTAATCTTCCTAAAAAAAAAAAATACATCATATTAACTCTCATGAGATACAGCAAAAGCAATTCTAAGAGGGAAATTCATAGCAATACAGGCCGGCCTCAACAAACAAGAAAAATCTCAAATAAATAATCTTAAACTACACCCAACAAAACTAGAAAAAGAAGAACAAAGCCCAAAGTTAGCAGACTGAAGGAAATAACAAAAATTAGAAGAGAAATAAATGAAATAGAAACCAAAAAGACAGTAGAAAGGATCAATGAAAGTAAGAGCTGATTCTTTGAAAAGATAAACAAAATTGACAAACCCTTAGCCAGGCTAAGAAAAAAAGAGTTAAGTTTCAAATAAATAAACTAAGAAATAAAAGGGGAGAAATTACAATGGATACCACAGAAATAGAAAGGATTATAGGAGAATACTATGAAAAACTATATGCCAACAAATTGGACCACCTAGATGAAATGGATAAATTCTTAGACGCATACAACCTCCCACAACTGCATCAAGAAGAAATAGAGAACCTGAATAGACCAATCACAAGTAAAGAGATTGAAACAGTAATCAAAAACCTCCCCAAAAATAAAAGTCCAGAGCCAAATGGCTTCTCTGGAGAATTCTACCAAACATTCAAAGAAGATTTAATACCTATCCTTCTCAAACTATTCCAAAAATTGAAGAAGGCGGGACACCTCCTAACTCATTCTATGAGGTCAACATCACCTGATCCCAATACCGGACAAGGACAACACAAAGAAGGAAAATTACAGGCCAATATCACTGATGAACATAGATGCAAAGGTCCTCAACAAAATATTGGCAAACCGAATACAGCAATACATTAAAAAGATCATACACCATGATCAAGTGGGATTTACACCAGGGACACAGGGATGGTTCAACATCTGCAAATCAATCAACGTGATTCACTACGTTAACAAAATGGGGAATAAAAATCACATGATCATACAATATGCAGAGAAAGCATTTGACAAGATCCAATATACATTTATGATAAAAACTCTCAATAAAGTGGGTTAAAAGGAAAGTATCTCAACATAATAAAGGCCATATATGATAAACCCACAGCCAACATCATACTCAATGGGGAAAAACTGAAAGTCATCCCTCTGAGAACATGAACAAGACAAGGGTGCCCACTCTCACCACTCTTATTCAACATAGTACTGGCAGTTTTGGCCAGAGCAATTAGGCAAGAAAAAGAAATAAAAGGTATCCAAATTGGAAAGGAAGAAGTGAAACTCTTACTGTTTGCAGACGACATGATTCTATATATAGAAAACCCTAAAGAATCCATCAGAAAACTACTAGAAACAATCAACAACTACAGCAAAGTTGCAGGGTACAAAATCAACTTGCAAAAATCAGTTGCATTTCTATACTCTAGTAATGAACTAGCAAAAAGAGGACTCAAGAACACAATCCCATTTACAATTGCAAAAAAAGAATAAAATATCTAAGAATAAATTTAACCAAGGAGGTGAAAGACCTATACAATGAAGACTATAAGACATTATTGAAAGAAATCAAAGATGACATAAAGAAATGGAAAGATATTCCATGCACATGGATTCGAAGAATAAACGTAGTTAAATGTCCATATTACCTAAAGAAATCTATAGATTCAATGCAATTCCAATCAGAATCCCAATGACATTCTTAACAGCAATAGAACAAAGAATCCTAAAATTTATAGGGAACAACAAAAGACCTCGAGTAGCTAATGAAATCTTGAGAAAAAGAACAAAACTGGAGGCATCACAATCCCTGACTTCAAAATATACTACAAAGCTATAGTAATCAAAACAGCATGGTACTGGCATGAAAACAGACACACAGATCAATGGAATAGAATCAAAAACCCAGAAATAAAACCACACTTCTGTGGACAGTTGATCTCCAACAAAGGAGCTAAGAACATATGATGGAGAATGGAAAGTCTCTTCAATAAATGGTATTGGGAAAACTGGACAGCCACATGCAAAAGAGTGAAAATAGAACATTATCTTGCACCATACACAAAAGTAACTCAAGATGGATTAAAGACTTACATGGAAGACCTGAAACCATAAAACTTCTAAAAGAAAATATAGGCAGTACACTTTGACATCGGTTTCAGCATCTTTTTGAATACCATGTCTACTCAGGCAAGGGACACAAAAGAAAAAAATTAACAAATGGGACTACATCAGAGTAAAAACCTTCTGCAAGGCAAAGGAAACCATGAACAAAATGAAAATACAACCCACCAACTGGGAGAAAATATTTGCAAATCATGTGCAACAAAGTGTTAATTTCCAAAATATATAAAGAGATCATACAGCTCAACAACAAGAAAACAATGCAATCAAAAAATGGGCACAGGATATGTACAGATGTTTTTCCAAAGAAGATATACAGATGACCGACAGACACATGAAAAGATGTTCAACATCACTAATTTTTAGGGAAATGCAAATCAAAACTACATTGCATATCACCTTACACCTGTCATAATGGCTAAAATTACCAAGACAAAAAATAAATGTTGGAGAGGATGTGGCGAAAGGGATGCACTGCTGGTGGGAATGCAAACTGGTTCAGCTGTTATGGAAAACAGTATGGAGATTCCTCAAACAATTAAAAATAGAAATACCACACAACCCAGCTGTCTCACTACTAGATATTTATCCAAAGAACTTGAAATCAACAATTCAAAGAGACTTATGCACGCTTGTGTTCATTGCAGCATTATTCATAATAGCCAAGACCTGGAAACAACCCAAGTGCCCATCCACTGATGAATGGATAAAGAAGATGTGGTATATATATACAATGGAATACTACTCAGCCAGAAAAACATAAAATCATCCCATTTGCAACAACATACACGGAACCTGAGGGTGTTATGTTAAGCAAAATAAGCCAGACAGAGAAAGACAAACAGTATATGATTTCACTCATATGTGGAAGATAAACAAACACAATGACAAAGAGAACAGATTAGTGGTTACCAGAGGAGAAGGGGGTTGGGTGGTGGGTGAAAGTGGTAAAGGGGTGCATATGTATGGTGACGGATAAAAATTGGACAATTGGTGGTTAGCATGATGCAGTCTATACAGAAAATGGTAAATAATATACACCTGAAATCACACAATGTTTATGTTTAATGGTTTATAACCATTATAACCTCAATAAAATAATTTTTTAAAAAAGAATAGGGTGGAATATTCTTATTTCATCTTGTCTGAACTAGAAACAATTCAATAAATTTTATATTGATTCCATATTCCAATTTTATCAGTTTATAACATTATTTTGTTTCTGGTCCAGGATCCGGTCCAGGATCATGAATTGCATTTAGTTTCCATGTCTCTGTAGTCTTCTTGCATTTGTAATAATTTCTCTGCTTTTCCTTTGTCTTTAAAGATATTGAAACTTTTGAAAAGTAAAGGCTAATTGATTTTTAGAGTGTCCTTCATTTGAGTTTATCTGATATTGTTTCCTCATGATTAGATTCAGGTTATGCATTTTTGACTAGAATACTACATGACCAATAGTTTGTCTTTCTCAGGCTATCATATCTAGAGGCACATAATATCTGTTTGCCCTTTATTGCTCATGCTAACTTTGATGACTTGCTTAGGGTGTTGTTACTTTTCTCCAGTGTATAGTTATTGTTTTTCCTTTTGTGATTAATGAGTAAATTGTGGAGAGAAACTAATATTGAGTAAAATTCTGTCTCTCATCAAACTTTCCCCCTATATATTTAGCATCCATTGATGATTCTTGCCTGAATCAAATTTTATTATGATGGGTGAAAAATGGGGATTTCCTAACTCCATCATTACTTCTATATTATTGGCATTCTGTCACAAGGAAGAGCTTTCCCCTTTCTGAATTCAGCTTGAGAAATTAACTCCTGACTTCCAGCTATGGCAGAAGATGTAGATAACTCATACTAGTTCTTCATCTCTTTTCCCCCACCTTCCTAGTACAATTATATGATTTTTAGTGCCTCCAATGGTTATCTTTGTGACTTGATATCTGACATTTTTTTCTTATTCTCTCAACTATGACATCTCTTGATCTTTTGTTTAGTAAAATGATGATTTTGTTGTCCTTGCCCTTTCCTTTAGTTCTCTACTGTATTCTACTTACAGACTTCTGTCATTTAAACTTCTACTTTTACATTATTGAGGTTGTTATTTATGCAATCTTTTATAGCCATTATTAAGTCACTATGAGATTATCCAGTTTGCCATCAATTTTCCACTTAATGGCTTTAGCATTCATTGATGATCCTTGCCTGAATTAACTATTTCATTAGGAGTGGCAAAATGCTGGTATTTGAAATTGTAGTATTTGTTCTGCATTTATTAGCTGCCAGGCTCTATTATTCCAATTATCCTAATTGTTGTGAAGTACAGCTTCCATGTTTTCACTCACACTTTTTATGGCTTCCCACTGCCCCACAAATTTAGTTTCAACGCTTCAGTGTTATATCTAGGCCTTTCTTGTTATGTTTCCCACCCTATTCATCTCCCTCACTCCTCTAGATCCTCTGTGATCCTGGAAAGTGTTCTTGTGCTCCTCATAATTTCCCCACTCACCCCTGCTTCTCCATCAGAAGTTCCCCAACCACCTTTGCTTTTCCATCGGTGTTCTTCCTTTTGCCTCTATGTAGACTTCTACCACTCCTGTGGAAATTTTAATCCAAAGGACTCCAATTTCCTTACAATGGCCTTGGAGTGGCCTACACGGTTTCACACGTTAAGGTTCCTGTCTCCTCGGACCTCGTCTACTGTCCTTTCTCTCTCATTCTCATCATACCCTTCTTCAGAGACACCTTTCACACCTCCGTGTCATGCCTTGCATTTGCTATTCCTCTTCCTACAGCTCTCCCTCCAGACATCTGCACGATGCACTCCTCACCAGCTCCTTCCAGTGTTTGCTCAAATGTCACTTTCTTGCTGAGGTCTTCTCTTACCACTCTCTTTGAAGTTACACTTCCCTCACCCTCCCTACACTCACTGTCCCCCTTTGCTATTTTATTTTTCTCCAAAGTTCTTATCTCTGTTGAATATATACTATATGACATCAATTTAATTTATTTTCTCTCCCAACCTAACCCCTGCTAGATATAAGTTCCATGAGGACAGAGATTTCTATCTATTTTGTTCACTGCTGAATACTTACAGCTAGAACAATGTTTGAAATTTAGCAGACATTGAATAAATATGTCTAAAATATTTAAATAAATTTGTGGAATGAATGACCAAACCAACATTGAGGTAAATTTATTGATTGTTGAATGAATGAATCCATTTTTCAAGAACCATTTCAAATACATCTCTTTTTGGAAACTTTTTTCTGGTCCCTTAGGTCATCTCTATCCCAGATGACCTCTTTATTCTCCAATTCTCATGGAAAATGTTTATATTTGTTGTGGCACATATTTTATCTTATGATTATACTTATTAATGTTGTGAGTAGACAATATCTAATTTGTATTCTCAGGAATATTAGCACTACATTATATATACAGAGTGTATGAAATAAATACATATTGAATTGAAATAAAATGATAAACTCATTTCTGTGTTTTGTTAATTCTTATTCTTTGGACTTTTCCTCTCTTTTTTTTTTTTTTTTTTTTCGTTAGGTAGTGTTTTTTTAATGAGAGGAAAATATGTCTCCATTCCTTAGCAAATGACAAACCTGAATCTGGTTAATATGGTCTACTCAATCGTTACCTTTTTTTTTTTATTGCAGTAACACTGGATTATAACATTATATAGCTTTCAGATGTACATCATAATATATTTCAAATTCTGTGTAGATTACATCATGTTCACCACCCAAAAGCTAATTATAGTCCATCACCACACCTGTGAGCCTAATCACCCCTTTTGCCCTCCCCCCTCCCCCGTTCCCCTATGGTAACCACCAGTCCAGTCTCTGTTGCTATGTGTTTGTTTGTTGTTGTTTTTATCTTCTACTTATGAGTAAGATCATATGGTATCTGACTTTCTCCCTCTGACTTACTTCATTTAGCATGGACTTTTCCTCTTCTACCCTGTTCTTGCCTTTGAAAATGTTTATTCTCCTCTCACTTATTCACTTAACATAGGACTCAAAGACTCTTTTGCTTCTTTGGCATACTTTTTCTAAACTACACGACGTTCATCTAACTCTGGTTCAGAGCATTATGTTGGGATTTAGAAGTCTCATATTCTAATTCTCAACTCTATCATGAACTCTGATTGTGACCCTGAACTTGTATTTTTTTCATCTGTAACATAGAAATATAAAATCTTAGGAGTGGGTGCAGTATTAAAGTTCATATACCAATTTCTCAGTCAACATTCTTTACAGGTATTTATCTACTTCTATTGAAATGTTTCCAATGACAAGGAACTTACTACCCTCCCTCCTAAAAAAAGCCATTATATTTTCAAACAGCTCTAATTATAAAAAAGTTCTTATTTTTATTGAGCTAAAACCTACTGTTTTCTAACTTTTATCTTATTAACCTCCTTTAAAATTTTCCTTCTCCAGGCTCAGTTACTGAATTCTGGAAATGACTTCCGAGTACCATCATTTCAACACCTGCCACCAATACAGTTTGCTCTTTTGGAGTATGCCCTAGTGTCAGTTGTATGACTCAATAACTCTTTCTTTTCACGTGGGGTTTTCTGTCCTGAGGCTTCATGCTATGACTGTATTTATATTTCAAAAGAAGGGAAATAGATGTTTCGTATTAAATTCCAAATGGGAAGTTTAATGTGTGCGTTGGCATATTTAGGATAAGGATGAAGCTATCCTGGCCAAAAAATTTGAGAAAGACAACACTTTTCACTCTGAAGGACCAAAAGATGGGTAGAAAATTTGGGATAAATGTGAACAAGATTTGATCCATAAGGAAAAACAAATAGTTAGACCTCCATATTCATTCAGCTGGGAAACTAAAACTGTGCAATCCCACTATCAGAAATTGCTCAGTCAGCTCGCTACTCTTCTGAGTAACAGTGTCATCCCCATACCAACCGCAGAGAAAGCTGTGAAAGAGAGAATTCAGGAAACCGGTGCAAATGAGCAATCTTGGAAGTCTGTAAGTGTACTGACAGAAAACTTATTCTTGCAAATTTGTTTCTTTTTTAAGATGTAGATTTTAATATTAGCCAATTGGGTAAACTCTGTGGCTTTGAATTTTAATTTTGATTTTGTCACCATAAACATAACTGATAACTATCAAGAAGTTTTTTTTCTTTTACTATAGAGAATGGAAAGTCTTCAGTGGGAAATTCAGATGCTCACTCAGCAAATGGAGCAGCTGTACCATCCTTATGAAGAAAATGTTTGTGAATCATCCCAAGATGAAGAAACTATAGGGAACAAAGAAGACTCTTGAAATATCCGGAAGGAAAAATTGCTTTCAGTGAGTTTTTTCAAGAAATATTTAACTTAGATAGAAAAAAAGACTTTCCTGAATTATGGATGTTAATTTGGGCAATGAAAATGATCGTATATTATTGTAATATTAGTAAATTTAATTTTACATAGTGTAGAAAGCTGATTAAACTATTTCTATTTCACTTAAGATTGGAAAAGTGAGGAAAAACAGTTGTAAATATTTAAAGTAATGCTTCTACTTTTAGCAAAAAGCCTTTCCTTTTTTATATCTCTCACTTTTTCATTGTACACATATTTGGTATTTTTTGTGAGAGCATTTTTATGAAACTTTTAACATATTTATAAAGAGGATTATAGGAAAAGGGACTTAAAGGAATGGCCCTCTAATAGTGGAATTTCAAGCATTGTGGGACCTAGGTATGATGGGTCTTGGGAGGGGCCCTTAATAATGACTATGTAGATCGTTGTCTTTCTATTTTTTCTTTCCTTGCATTTGTCAGGACAAAGTCATTGCTAAAACAGGATGCAAAGTAAGATATGGTATTCTTTATTTTCAGGAGATCCTGATACTCTTTCACTACCTCCTTAGAAAACTGCATGTCTTACCCTGATCTATGTTGTATTGTTTTGATGATTGCTGTGCTGTCTTATTTCACATTCACTCACTCATTTGCTCTCTATATTATCTATTGCTGCATAACAAATTATCCCCAAACCTAGTAGTGTAAAACAACAAACATTTATTATCTCATACAATTTCTAGGGTCAGGAATTCAGGAGCAGCTTAGTTGAGCTGGATGCTTCTGTCTGAGATTTTCTTGTGAGGTTGCAGTCAAGATGTTGGCTGGGGCAGTAGTCATCTGAAGGCTTGACTGGCTGGAGAACCTGCCTTTAAGCTCACTCACCTGGCTGTTGTCAGGAGGCCTCAGTTCCTCATCACATAGGCCTCTCCATAGGGCTGCTCCTACCATGACAGATCAAGCAATCAGCAAAAGATAGCTAAATAGTAGATAGATAGCACCATCAACATAATATGGAAACTCTATTGTCTTTTAGATCTAATCTTTAATTTATATGCTATCACTTCTGCCACATTCTATTAGTCACACCAACCAACTTGGTATAATGTAGGAGGAAACTACATAAAGGTACCAGGAGGTGCAGATCATTGGTGGCCATCTTGAAGGCTGTTTACCACACCCATTTGTTTTACTCACTCACTGACTGATCTAGCCATTCATTCACTCATTCATATTTATTGAGCAACCACAATTTTAAAAAATTTATGGCACTTTCCTTGTGAAAGACAAGGATGTCCACTTTCGCCACTTCTATTCAACATAATACTAGAAGTTCTTCTAGCCAGACCAATTAGGCAAGAGAAAGATATTTTAAAAATAAATAAAATGCATCCAAATTTTAAAGAAGAAGTAAAATTATCTATGTTCACAGATGATATGATTGTATATGTAGAAAACCCTAAAGATTCTCTCCAAAAACCTATTAGAACTAATGAATTCAGCAAAGTAGCAGAACTAATAAATGAATTCAGCAAAGTAGTAGAATATAAAGTCAGCTTCCAAAAATCAGTTGCATTTCTATACACTAACAACAAACAATCTGAAAAGGAAATTATGAAAACAATTCCATTTACAAAGCATCAAAAAAGAATAAAATACTTAGGAATTAACCAAAGAAACAAAAGACTTGTACAATTAAAACTACAAAATGTTGCTGAAAGAAATTAGAGAAGACATAACAAATGGAAACACATATCAAGCTCATGGATTGGAAGACAATATTGTTAAGATATCAGTACTACCCAAAGTGATCTCTAGATTCAATGCAATTCCTATCAAAATGCCAGTGATATTTTTTTTGCAGAAATAGAAAAATAAATCCTAAAATTCATATGGAATCTCAAGAATCCCTGAATAGCTAAAACCATCTTGAAAAAGAACAAAACTGAAGGACTCACACTTGCTGATTTCAAAACTTACTACAAAGCTACAATAATCAAAACTGTGTGGTCCTGACATACACACAGACATATAGACCAATTGAAGAGAATAGAGAGCCCAGAAATAAACCCTCAAATATATGGTCAAATTATTTTTGACAAGGATAACAAGACCTTTCAATGGGGTCTTTTTGTTTGTTTGCTTGCTGAGGAAGATTTGCACTGAGCTAACATCTGTGCCAATCTTCCTCTATTTTATACGTGGGTCACTGCCACACCATGGCTGCTGAGAAGTGGTATAGGTCCACACCTATACCACTTCTGGGCCACTGAAGCGGGGCATACTGAACTTAACCACTAGGCCATGGGGCCAGCCCCTAAAAGGACAGTCTTTTTAACAAATGATGTTGGCAAAACTGGATATCCACATGCAAGAAAATAAAGTTGGACTCTTACCTAACACCACATATAAACATTAACTCAACATAGATCAAAGACCTAAATGTAAGACCTAAAACTATGAAACTCTTGGAAGAAAACTTAGGGCATGACAATGATTTCTTGGATATAACACCAAAGGCACAGGAAACAAAAGAATAATAGACAAATTGGACATCATGAAAATTGTTAAATTTTGTGTATCAGGCATTATGCTAAGTGAAATAGGTCAGATGGGGAAAGCCAAATACTGTACGATTTCATTCCTCTGTGGAAGATAAACAACAACAAACACACAGATATAGAGAATAGATTAGTGGTTATCAGGGGAAGGAGGGAGTGGGGAGAGTGAAGGGCACATGTGTATGGTGATAGGTCATGAGTAGACTTTAGATGGTGAGCACGATGTAGTCTACACAGAAATATAAACAATGATGTACATCTGAAATTTACATAATGCTCTGTAAACCAATGTTACCTCAATTAAAAAAGTTGTGTTTTGAAGAGTATCCACAGAGTAAGGAGGCAACCCACAGAAAGGGAGAAAATATTTACAAATCTTCTATCTGACAAGGGATTAATATCCAGAACATATATAGAACTCTTAAAACTCAACAACAAAAAACAAACAGCCTGATTCAAAACTTGGCAAAAGACTTGAATAGACATTCCTCCCAAGAAGATATACAAATGGCCAGCAGGCACAAGAAAATTTGCTCCACATCACTAATCCTTAGGGAAATGCAAATCAAAACTACAATGAGATATCCATTAAGCTGGCTATTATCAAGAAAACAGAAATAACAAGTGGTGGTGAGGATGTGGAGAAATTGGAATCCTTGTGCACGACTGGTGGTAATATAAAATGGTACAACTCCTGTGGGAAAGAGCATATACCCAAAAGATGAAGGCAGGGTCTCAAAGAGATATTTGTACACCCGTATTCATAGCAGCACTATTCACAATAGCTAAAACTGGGAAGCAACCCAAGTGTCCATCAACAGATGAGTGGATAAGCAAGGTGTGGTATGTACCGTGGAATATTATTCAGTCTTAAAAGAGAAGGAAATTCTGACATATGCTACAACATGGATGAGCCTTGAGGACATTGTGCCAAGTGAAATAAGCCAGTCACAAAAACACAAATACTGTATGATTCCACTTATATGAGGTACTTTAAGTAGTCAAAATCACAGAGACAGAAAGTAGTCAAAATCACAGAGACAGAAAGTAGTCAAAATCACAGAGACAGTTGTGGTTGCCAGGGGTAGGGGGAGGGGGAAATGAGTATAGAGTTTCAGTTTTACAAGATGAAAAGAGTTATGGAGATGGATAGTGGTAATCATTGTACAACATTGTGAATGTATTTAATACCACTGACCTGTTTATTTTTAAATGGTTGAGATGGTAAATTTTATGTTAAGTGTATTTTACCACAGTAAAGAAATGGGAAAAAAATTAACAGCAGTTAATTGAGGTCAACAATACATCCTGTGGAGTTGAAAGATTTATACAGTCTCTACCTCTGCGCTAGTATATGTGTATGGAAATGATGCACTGAATGGTTTGTCCGTGCAAATAAAAAACATCCTTTATTAAGCTTTCTTAAGAATGTGCAAAAGTAACAGATTACCACCATCCTTAAAATTATGCTAAAGGGGTGAAGAAAACAGTAATAATCTTCCCCAACACTCTCTCTGCCTATCTCAACTCAGTAACCAATGTTACCATCGCCATGGTTATGGGAATGTTCAAGCACAGATATACAGGTAGTGTTTTTAAAAATTTTTTTAGAATGGCACCTGAGCTAATATAACTGTTATATTGTTAATATAACTGTTAATATAACAATAACTGTTGCCAATCTTCTTCTTCTTTTTTTTTTTTTTTTTGCCTTCTTCTTCTCCTCCCCACAGTCCCCCAGGTCATAGTTCTATATTCTAGTTATGAGTGCCTCTGGCTGTGTCATGTGGGATGCCGCCTCAGCATGGCCTGATGAGCGGTGCCATGTCCACACCCAGGATCCTAACTGGGGAAACCCCAGGCTGCTGAAGCAGAGCACTCAAACTTAACCACTCAGCCATGGAGCCGGCCCCAGTAGTAGTGTTTTTACAAAACTAGGATCATTCTAGTAAAAATACTCCACAACTTCCTCTTTTTACTTAATAATGTCTCATAGTTATACCTATGTAAAAGATATAGATATAATATTCTTTTAATAACTACATAACTGTTCTATGGTACGTATGCATCTTAACTTGTTCAATCATTCCCCTACTGATGTACAATAGAACTCTTTCTTTTATTTTTGTCACTACAAATAATGTCAAAATAAATATCATTCTACATCTATCCTACCACAGTGGTGCTTTTGTTTCTGCAGGATTAAAAATGTGAGATGATAGGGTCACAGTGTATGAGTATTTAAAATTTTAGTAGCCATTGCCAGGTTACTACCTTCAAGAAGGTGGAAGCTGATCATTTGAGGGTAACTCACTCCCTTTCTCATCCTAGCCAGAACTGAATCCTGTCACTCTTTTGGTTTTTGTTAGTTGCATTAAAAGTTGTTACTTTCAGGGCCGGCTCCGTGGCCGAGTGGTTAAGTTCGTGCTCCGCTGCGGTGGCCCAGGGTTCGGATCCCGGCGCGGACATGGCACCGCTCGTCAGGCCACTTTGAGGTGGCGTCCCACATCCCACAACTAGAAGGATCTGCAACTAAGATATACAACTGTGTACAGGGGGGATTTGGGGAGATAAAGCAGGAAAAAAAAAAAAAAAAGATTGGCAACAGTTGTTAGCCCAGGCGCCAATCTTTAAAAAAAAAAAAGGAAGATTGGCAACAGTTGTTAGCCCAGGTGCTACTCTTTAAAAAAAAAAAGTTGAGGGGCTGGCCCTGTGGCCGAGTGGTTAAGTTCGCGCGCTCCGCTGCAGGCGGCCCAGTGTTTCGTTGGTTCGAATCCTGGGCGCGGACATGGCACTGCTCATCAGACCACGCTGAGGCGGCGTCCCACATGCCACAACTAGAAGAACCCACAACGAAGAATACACAACTATGTACCGGGGGGCTTTGGGGAGAAAAAGGAAAAAATAAAATCTTTAAAAAAAAAAAAAAGTTGTTACTTTCATCTGCAGTTTCCTGACTACTAGTGAGAGTAAACATCTTTTTATTTGCGTTTATATGGAAACCACCACTTGGTTTCCTCTTCTGTGGATTGCCTCCTTGCTTTCCATAATTTGGAACTTAGGTGCAGAAGTTTGAGTTAAACTCTTTAGTTCATGTCTCATCATTTGGGGCCATGAAAGGTCCATCTCTTATTTCATTTGTTTACTCTTTTTTGGCCTCATTCTCCACACCCATAGGTAACCAGCTGAATGTGTTTAATGGCTAACCTTTTGTTTATATATAAATTTTTTTTAAATAGCTCTATTGAGATATAATTTACATCCCATAATATTCACTCATTTAAAAATGCACAATTCAATGCTTTTTAGCAATTTGTGGAGTTGTGCAAATACCACAATCTACTTTTACATTTCCAACATCCTAAAAAGGTCCCTTTTACCGATATGCATTCAGCATCCCCTCCCACCACTAGTGCCAGGCAGCCACCAGTCTGCTTTCTGTCTGTATACATTTGCCTTTTCCAGACATTTCATAGAAACAAATGACTGCAATGCCTTTTGCATCTGGTTTCTTTTACTTAGGGTTATGTTTTTGAAGTTCATCCGTGTTGTAGCATGCATTAGTATTTTGTTCTTTTTGTTACTTAATAGTATTCCATTGTATGGATATACCACATTTAAAAAAAATTAATAGACTTTATTTTCAGAGCAGTTTTCGGTTTATAGAAAGATTGACTATAAAGTACAGTGAGTTTCCATATACTCTTCCCCCCACCCCCACAGTGTTCCTCATTATTAACCTCTTGCTTTAGTGTGGTATATATGTTACAATTGATGAGTCAGTTTTGATTCATTATTAATTAACGAAAATTCATAGTTTGTTTTCTTATTGCAGTAACATTGGTTTGTAACATTATATAATTTTCAAGTGTACATCCTTATATTTTGATTTCTGTGTAGATTACATTGTGTTCACCACCCAAAGACTAATTACAATCCATGACCACACACATGTGCCTAATCACTGCTTTCGCCCTTCTCCCTGCCCCCCTTCCCCTCTGGTAACCGCCAATCCAATCTCAGTCTCTATGTGTTTGTTTGTTGTTGTTTTTATCTTCTACTTATGAATGAGATCATATAGTATTAGACTTTCTCCCTCTGACTTATTTCACTTAGCCTAATATCCTCAAGGTCCATCTGTGTTGTCACAAATGGCAAGATTTTATCTTTTTTATGGCTGAGTAGTATTCCATTGTGTATCTATACCACATCTTCTTTATCCATTCATCACTTGATGGGCACCTAGGTTGCTTCCAAGTCTTGGCTATTGTGAATAATGCTGCAATGAACATAGAGGTGCATATATCTTTACGCATTCATGTTTTCATGTTCTTTGGATAAATACCCAGCAGTGGGTTTTTTTTGTGGAATGTCCATTCTGTTTTCCATAGCGGCTGCACCAGTTTGCACTCCCACCGGCTGTGTATGAGCATTCCCATTTCCCCATATCCTCTCAAAAGTTTATAGTTTACATTAAGGTTCATTCTTTGTGTTATACATTTATGGGTTTTGACAAATGTATAATGACATGTAGCCACCATTACAGTATCATACAGAATAGTTTTACTGCCCTAAAAAATGGTCTGTGTTCCATCTGTTTGTTCTTCCCTACCTCCTAAACCTCTGGCAACCAGTGATCTTTTCACCATCTCCGTAATTTTGCCTTTTACAGAATGTCATATATTTGGAATCATTTAGCATATTGCTTTTTCACACTTGTTTCGTTTACTTAGCAATATGCATTTAAAGTTACCCTGTGTCTTTTTTGTAGCTTGATAGCTCTTTGCTTTTTGTCACTGAGTAAGCTATTGTATGGATGTGCTGTTTGGTTATCCATTCACCCATTGGTGAATCTTGGTTGCTTCTAATTTTTGGCAATTATGAATAAGCTGCTATAAACATTTATGTGCAGGTTTTTGTGTGGATATAAATTTTCAGCTCATTTTGGTAAATACCAAGGAGTGCAATTGCTAGATCATATGATAAGGATATTTTTAGTTTTGTATGAAACTGCCAAAATGTTTTCCAAAGTGATTTTGTATTCCCACCAGCAATGATGGAGAGTTCCGATTTCTCCACATCCTTGCCAGCATTTGGTTCTCAGTGTTTTGGATTTTAGCCATTCTAATAGGTGTGTAGTGGTATCTCATTGTTTTAATTGCAATTCTCTAATGACATATGATGTTGAGCATCTTATACGCTTGTTTGCAATCTGTATATGTTCTCTGGTCAGGTATCTGTTCAGAACTTTTGCCCATTTTTAACTTGAGTTGTTTGCTTCTTTATTGTTGAGTTTTAAGATTTCTTTGTATATTTTGGATACCAGTCTTTTATCAGATATATGTTTTGTAAAGATTATCTCCCAATTTGTGGCTTATTTTTCAATTTTCTTACCAGTGACTCTCACAGAGAACATTGTTTTGTTTTGTTTTGTTTTAATACTTTATTTTTTAGAGCAATTTAAGGTTCACAGCAAAATTAAGGGGAAGAATGCAGAGATTTCCTGTATACCCCCTGCCTCACACATGCATAGCCTCCTCCATTTTCAACTTTCAGAGTGGTACATTTGTTACAATTGATGAATCTACATCGACACATCATAATCATTCAAAGTCCATAGTTTACATTATGGTTCGCTCTTGGTGCTATACATAGGGCAGAAGTTTTAAATGTTAATGAAGTCCAACATATTGATTTTTTCTTTCATGAATTATGCATTTGGTGTTGTGTCTAAAAAGTCATCTCCAAATCTAAGATCACCTAGATTTTCTTCTATGTTGTCTTCTAGGAGTTCTAGATTTTCTTCT